>NW_027366060.1:0-82906 GCF_046119375.1 Phyllobates terribilis
GATAATACCAATTTCTAGCATTGTCCTTCAGTGTAAATCGAATGTCCTCATCTTGATCTGCTCCTCTGTAACATTCCCTGGCTTGTCTTATTGCACATGCAAATGTCTTGGAATTCACTCAAGTGCATGATCTGATCTCTCCAGCCAATCCATGAAACTTTTGGAGAACATTAATGACACCAGATTTGAGCTCGAAGGAGAAACATGCACCCAAAGGAGGTACACTAACCGCCAAGGGCTATTGAGTGAGGTTAGGAGCTATAAGCTCTCAGAGTGTGCGGGCAGCCATGTTCTCAAGAACGATATCGTGCACGGCAACTCGTAGATTCCTGTGAAATGTCCGGTCGATTTTTGGATCAGGGTAAAGCAAACCGGAATCAGTAGTATGGGTGTGGAACATAAGATAGATCCACACCAAGGTTAATCACACAAAAAGTATCAAACAAAAATTTGCTTCCCCGGCAACGGTGCCAAATTTGACGAAGGCTAAAGTCATATGCCTTATCAAAGGATTACCAAACTACCTCTATATAATATAGTGGTAAGTAAGGGTCGAACCCAAGGGAGTCAATTATCCTTTTAAAGCTTATGTGTGATTAATAAATAAGGATTGAGGGGTACAAGTAACACAAATCCTTGTTCTAATACCCTACATTTATACATTAATCCTTGTTCTAAGAAAGCAACTAGTCCAAATAGTCCTAGAAACCCTTATTGTCGCTATAACCAAGGAAATCCCAAGATTCAATAACACAATAGCATTAAGATCAAGAATAGATAGGTTCATGCAATATCATAGAAAAATCGTTGGATACTCGACACAAATTTGATAAATCTATACAGGATGCACACGCGAATAGTTTATGCAAATTATACTTGCTACCATAAAACAAGACTTTTCAAATCGAATTGTCTAGTTTTAGCAATATGATAAACATCAATAGATCTAGTTAGCTACTCTATAAAAATCAACATAAATCAATCAAAGCTTAAGCACAAGAAATATCAAAACAACTTTATATTGAATAATACATAAGGGTTCAGAATCTTACAATCTAGCCAAATCTGAGAGCCTCAATCCAAAGAGTGAACAAGAGGATTAGTTCCTCATCATCTTAGCAAGAGAAAAAGTCTAAGAGTTTCTACAGAGAAACGGAATTGAGAATATGAAATAATGTGGTCAAAACCCTATAAAAGCGGTTCTTAATCCCCTCCCAAAAAGGAAAAACCAAAACTACTTCAAAGCGCATAAAAGAGAAAGCGGTTACAAAGACTTCCGGATTTGGGAGTTACATCGCAGTCGAGACAGCGGTCGACTGACCGCGACCGCGGTTTGATCTCTGTTGAATGGTCCCCGCACTGAATGGCGTGACCGCGATCGCGGTCATCCGACCGCGGTTTAGGCTATGCAGGCTTCTTCTTCGTTCTCTCACCTCTTCACCTTCACTTCGTCGTCTTTAGTCCCGATGCCTCACTTTCTTCATTTAACGACTAAATGCTTCTGAAACGCACCTATATTCACCTAATATCCACTCTTGCCGCCATACGTGATTGCGTCTATCAATTTTATAGGTTGAGATATGCTTGATGGATCAAGACAATCTAAAGTGCAATAGAAATATAATATTCTAATCAGGCCGATTATAAAAAGATTTGCCAATTGAATTATAATTGTTAAAATTGAAGAAAAGGAATTGGAAGTTATCAGCCTAATCTCCAAAAAAATGAAAGAAAATGCAAAAAATTATATTAAAAAATCAAATGAATGTGACTATGTAAGAGTCAGATGCTAACTTTAGTGTACTTTGAGCAATTAGAGTCATTTAGTTATGGTAAAAGTGTAATTAATCACCATAAGGAGGTTGATGAGAAAATTATCCGGATTACATTGGTAAATTGGATGGAAAATTAGTTTGCCATTGTTGTTTTTGTTTGTTCATGTGTTTGGTGAGTATTCAGTTCAATAGTGAAGTTGCAATTAAGCTATTTTCCTCATATCTACGTTCGCAGCCCCTTGTGCATCAACATTATACTTGATCCCTTATACAATGTACAATGCATATAAGATTTTGAACCATGAGCAAAACCCCATGCGAAGCACGGGCGTCAAGAGCCTAGTAATACTTATAAAGTTGAGTTTTTTTAGTCATTTAATGCCTCTAAAATCAACTACAATTTAATAACAAATCTAAATCTAATTTTATTATTGTTTCTTTTATCTCTCATAATCAATTAGACTTTCAGTCTTCTACAAAACATATAAAATTGAATAATTGTGATTCCTTTAGTGCTTCACTTTTGTATTCATGAGAGAATGTTACAAAATTGATGTTGTGCTTAATTTGGTAGTTGAGTGGATTATTTTGATTGTAACACATTGTCTCAATGACTCTTCATTTCCCTAAATGCTCTCCACATTTTCTGTTTAAGATGGTACCAAATTTATGCTAATTGCAATGCTTCATTTGTCATCGTATCAAATTTGATCACACATGTCCCAAGAGATCACCCCAGTTTGGATTCACGCGGTATTGCTACGTTTATGTAGATTATATTAAACTAATACATTTATTTGGATGTTAAGTATTTATTTAACAATGTTAGTGTTTTTCCTTATTATAGTGGTAATTCTTCCATTGTCTTACATATGACATGCTAGAGTAGAGGTGGTGTTGAAGACTCATGAGCCCAACTCCACTTGTAAGTAACAAGTATGTTTTTTTCTCTTCGATTCAAATTTCTTTCTTTGAATTTCATTCTATCAGTTATATGTTCAGATTTATTTTATATCTAATTGCAAGATGTACGAGTACTTGTCACTTGGATTCTTGCTTATGGATGCATGCAATCATGGGTATTTATCAAGGTATCTACATAATTAGGTAGACAAACATTTTCTTCTTTTGATTTTTCTTGGTATAATACTATCTTTTTTTGTACGAAACTTTTATAATTCCCTTGACTGTACAACAAAAGAAATATATTGCAACTTGGGAAGTCCATAGAGTAAAATGTTAGTTGGGGCATCTTTCTTTTTTGTACTTAGCAACTCCAAAACCCCCAAGTAACTATCTTACTGAAAAACGAAATATTTTACAAAGTGAATGTATGTTCTATTTTGAATTATACCTCCAAATTCAACTTAATTTTTGGTAATTCTTTCTAAAAACTCAACTTTATGTATTATGATTTCTCATTTTCTCAATTTACCCTTACTTTCGTAATTGATCATTCTTAAAATAAATATTAAAAATAAAAACTTTCAAATAAAATGAATCATCATCTACTCTAATCTAATCATCATATCATCATAACACTTATAAAGTTGAGTTCTTTTAAGCATTTATTGTCTTCAAACTCAACTTGGTTTTCTTAAATGAGTGTAATATATAACCTTTGTAGGTTAACTATTAATTCATTGAAAATCATTAGAATGGTTGATTTAAATGCAATTGAGACGGTCATTAATGCTTCAAAAAACTCAAGTTTATAAGTAGTATTATTATTATTGTTGTTGTTGTTCTTATTATAAAATATAAAATTAATCACCTCCAGATTAATAATCATAATACCCGTAACTAGATTGGTCGTTAAACAGTTGAAATTTCATTTTGATTGCTTTATTAATCACTCTTGTATGAATAATCGGAAGACCCGTAATTACACCGAGTGTTACACTATTGAAACACCTCTAAAATCAACTATTTTTATTTAATCTTTTCTTCTTGTGGGAGTTTATGAAATTCATTATGGTTGTAAATTGATTGTCTAATAAATAATTTTAATCATCCTAATCGTAAATACAAATAAATCAATTTTATAACCTCTACAAATCAACAATCTTTTATTTAATCTTTTCTTCTTGTGGGAGATTATGAAATTCGTTGTGCCTGGAAAATTGATTGTCTATAATAAATAAAAATACTTAAAAATTGGAATTTTTGAAGCATTAATTGCCTCCGAATTCCACTTAATTTTTATTTAAAATTTCTCAATTTATACACTTACTTTCATAGATTACTAGGACATTCCGGCCCGTGCTATGAACGGACTTTGATTATTCTATTGTGATTACACTACGTCCTTTTTTATATTATATGTGATAACATTACAAGATTAGACCTAGAATCTTTTAGCCCGTACTTTTCACAGGTCTTATGTATATCAATATTTTAGCTTATTGGATGAGATTGATTTATATTTCATGTAGGTCTAATTCTAAGTTATTTCATACAATGTTAAATAGGTCTAATTCTAATCAGTGTAAACGTCCATATATGTTATACACAACTAAATAGCTTTTATTGAAAATAGGTCTTAATTTCTTAAAAATGTCCTCAATTACTTTTTTATGACACCATAATAATCATAAATTACATGCAATACCCATAATTTCTTTAAAATGCCCTCAATTACTGTTTGGTGACACCCCTAAAAGTTCATTTATATATACGTCGATATTAGATGTTTGGTATTAGATACTTGATATTAGATTAGATAAATATATTAGTTATAGATATATTAGATTAGATTTATATTTTAAAAATCCTACATACTTAATATAATCATATATCAATTTTATCTTTTAATTGGATAACATGTCAATTTCGGTCAAGTTGGTATAATAAGTTAAACCATTAGATTGCAATAATAATTGATATCTTTTTTAGCTAAAGACAATTACTTAGAATTATTGAGTCATTTATTTTTTGAGAGTTAAACTAATGAGAACTACTTGAGTCTTCTTTTTATCTTTTAAGATTAATTAGAAGATATTTAATAGGGTATATTGAGGACATTTATTATTTTTGATATGTGCATGATACTTATATATTAGAAAATGTGATTATAAAATTTTAAAGGTACACATAGAGGTTGTCATGTATATGATTTTGAATTGAAACATAATATTACATATTAAACATTATTTTCAAATAATACAACTGAACTTTGCGATTGTGATTTCTTTAATATGCTTTACTCAACATTTGATAAAATGTTTATATAAACATAATATTACATATTAAACATTATTTTCAAATAATACAATTGAACTTTGCGATTGTGATTTCTTTAATATGATTTACTCAAAATTTGATAAATTTTTTTATATTTTTATCAATGGATAATTTTTTGTGTGTAAGTTGATACTCGTATGGAATTACAAATTATGTATAAAAATAAGTTAAAAATAATACATTTCTTTTTTAAAATGCTCCATTAATTTTTAGTAGGATGATTTATTGGTCATTTATTATTTTTGAACTCTTTTAACTTATTCGTTAAATGCCATTACTTTGACCGGATGAATTGAATTGTTAAATGCCATTACTTTGGCATTCAATTAGACATTTACTGAAAATGGTACAGCCTAACTATAATAGTTAGGCTGTACCATTTTCAGTAAATGTCTAATTGAATGCCAAAGTAATGGCATTTAACAATTCAATTCATCCTGTCAAAGTAATAATGCAAAAGTTACAAGAGTTCAAAACAATAAATGACCAATAACTCATCCTACTAAAAATTAATGGAGTGTTTAAAAAAAGGAAAAGTATCGGGTAATAATACATTTATAAAGTGATAAAAAGGAATGAATCTCAGCCGTTGATTTATTGCCAGCTGTCCACAATCTAACGGCCGGTATTGCGCGCGTGGGTGAAGCATTTTTTCCCCTTTTCCGTTACGCTTTTTTTCTTCCTCCTGACTTTGTTGGTGAACGTCTTTCAGTACATTGGTGAACATTTAGTATTAAATTGATGAACATATAGCTCAACACTGATGAACATTAACCCTAAAATGTTTGATGAACATTCATCTCAATATTAGTGAACATGTAGATCACAACTGATGAACATATTCTGAACACATAGAGGGTGGACTGTAGCCGGGATTGCTAGCTTGGACATGTGCGAATCCCCGGCCGTTAGATGAAGCACAAACCAACGGCCCAAATTCATTCTTTTTTATTATTTAGTGATTTATTATCACCAGATTCGGACCCTTAAAAAATGTATTATTTTCAACTTAGTTTTGTACATAATTTATAATTCCATACGAGTATCAAATTACACAAAAAATATTTATCCGCTGATAAAAATATACTTTTTATCAAATGTTGAGTAAAGCATATTAAAGAAATCACAATCGCAAAGTTCAATTGTATTATTTGAAAATAATGTTTAATATGTAATATTATGTTTATATAAACAATTTATCAAATGTTGAGTAAAGCATATTAAAGAATTCACAATCGCAAAGTTCAATTGTATTATTTGAAAATAATGTTTAATATGTAATATTATGTTTCAATTTAAAATCATATACATGACAACCTCCATGTGTACCTTTAAAATTTTATAATCACATTTCTAATATATAAGTATCATGCACATATCAAAAATAATAAATGTCCTCAATATACCCTAGAATCTTTTTGCCCCTGCTTTTCACAGGTTTTATGTATATCAATATTTTAGCTTATATGATGAGATTGATTTATATTTCATGTAGATCAAATTCTAAGTTATTTCATATAATGTTAAATAGGTCTAATTCTAATCATTGTAAACATCCATATATGTTATACACAACTAAATAGCTTTTATTGAAAATAGGTCTTAATTTCTTAAACATGTCCTCAATTACTTTTTGATGACACAATAATAGCCATAAATTACATGCAAAACCCATAATTTCTTAAAAATGCCCTCAATTACTGTTTGGTGACACCCCTAAAAGTTCATTTATATATACGTCGATATTAGATACTTGGTATTAGATACTTGATATTAGATTAGATAAATATATTAGTTATAGATAGATTAGATTAGATTTATATTTTAAAAATCCTACATACTTAATATAATCATATATCAATTTTATCTTTTAATTGGATAACATGTCAATTTTGGTCAAGTTGTTATAATAAGTTAAACTATTAGATTGCAATAATAATTGATATCTTTTTTAGCTAAAGACAATTACTTAGAATTATTGAGTCATTTATTTTTTGAGAGTTAAACGAATGAGAACTACTTGAGTTTTTTTATCTTTTAAGATATATTAGAAGATATTTAATATGGTATATTGAGGACATTTATTATTTTTGGTATGTGCATGATACTTATATATTAGAAAATGTAATTATAAAATTTTAAAGGTATACATGGAGGTTGTCATGTATATGATTTTGAATTGAAACATAATATTATATATTAAACATTATTTACAAATAATACAATTGAAATTTGCGATTGTGATTTCTTTAATATGTTTTACTCAACATTTGATAAAATGTTTATATTTTTATCAGCGGATAAATATTTTTTGTGTAATTTGATACTCGTATGGAATTATAAATTATGTACAAAACTAAGTTGAACATAATACATTTCTTTTTCAAAATACTCCATTAATTTTTAGTAGGATAAGTTATTGGTCATTTATTGTTTTTGAACTCTTGTAACTTCTGCGTTAAATGTCATTACTTTGGTCGGATGAATTGAATCATTAAACGTTGTTACTTTGCCTGGATGAATTGAATTAACCATTACTAAAAAAAGCAACAGCCTAGCCATTATATATAATATGTTGCCAAAGTCAATATTTTATTAGGACAATTCTAAAAAAGCACAATTCATCAATTCGTCAGCCTAACTACTATACTGAAAAAAGCACAATTCTAAATATGCATAATTGTACACTACACAGAACATTGTTGCAGTATACTGAAAATTTTCAGTATACTGAATACTATAGGTTCATCATCTGAATAGTAATGTCACTTCACCATTTTATGACGTAAGATTAATTTGAGTATATCTCTATCTTGCTAACAAGTCATGTAATCAGGAGGGTACTCTACAAGAATTAGGTGCAAGACCAAGTTGAGAAAGACGAGGAAATGATTAATGATCCCAGTTCAGGGGTTGAAGAGCTTGTTCATGGTTCAAATATATGCATGAACAAGAATAGGCTAGAAAACAAATAACTGTTGCTCTAGAAAAGGAAAGTATTGTAGATGATGTAGTGTTTCAGGATGTAGATGTGCTCCTTGGCCAACAATGTGATCTTTTAGTAGAAATTACAGGAAAGCTAATACAAGAGGAGATTGAAGACCAGAACGAAGAGATTTTAGATGAATGTTCAACGATGGAACATGAAACACGGGAAGATGTGCAAGATCAAGAACATTTTGAGGGAGGTTGTAGTTTGAGAGAAACAGAAGTTCCAAAGGAAGATTATGAAATGATAGCGAAGACTTATACAAGTTGTGGATGATACTTTGGTTATGGTTTTTCTAAAGAACTGAAATTCATTGACGTAACGACATATAGATAAAAGTAAATGAAGTTCAGTTACATTGAGGTAATGAAAAAAAGTTGGTGGATTATTCGAAATGGAAATATTAAAAAAAATATAAGAAACAAAAAAATAAATACGAAAAAGAAAACAATGGATTGTTCGTAGCACGAGCCCCAAGGTCCTAGTATATATAGTAGTTAGTGGTGTACCAAAATAATAAATGTCTTCATTACACCCATTCAATTTTTTAATGAAATTTCTTCTATTTAGTATTTTCATTTTCATCTCTAATGTGATAAAACACTAAATAACCCTCTCTACTTCTCATAAATTGAAATAATAAATTTCTTCTAGTCATCCCTAAACTCCATCTCTAACCCAACTATCTATTAGTCTAATATATCTATCTAATCTATATATTTATATATATTATATCTATCTTATTTTATATTGATCTTAATCTTAATATATATAAAGAATATGGGGTGTTGAAATCAATAAATATTGATTTATGTTTCCATTTAATTCACCCTATCTTCAATGTTATTTCTTTTGATTTAACCATATGTTTATATTTAATTTTATAGTTGATAATGACTGGATGTCTTCATTGTAAAACTGTCTCCATTCCATTCAATTCCAATAAAAACGATTCCAAGACTCTCCACTCCCAAGATCGTTTCTTAACTATTTCCATTCAATTCAATTCCAACAAAAACGATTCCAAGACTCACCACTCTCAACACCGTTTCTTTCTCTTCTATCCTCCATAACCCCCTCTTCTGACCAAACCCCACTATCCGTGTCTCACTCATTTCCATTTCCATTTCCATTTCCATTTCCATTTTGATGAGCGTCCAAGACCTCGATAAGAAGTCAACCTCCCAATCCTCCTTCTTCGATCGTCGAGAAAACGGTTTACTTCACTTTGTCAAGTACCATGGCCTCGGCAACGACTTCAATTTGGTAACATAGGCCGAATTTTGTTTTTGGAAGGTCATAGGTAAAATCGGATAAGGCCCGTGCGAAGACCTCAAAATGGAAATGATGCTCCTGGTCAACTTAGATGTCGAAGTTTAATCACCAATGATGGTAGTGAAGATGAATCCTCTACATAGGACGAAGTTTCTCTGCTATTATCATTCCAGGTTTAACTCAGTGTCTTTGTTCTTATCCACTATCAAATGGACATTGCAAATTATATAATCCGATGCATGGGATTATTTCATTTATTGTGATTACACTGCATGACAGATTGCTTTTATAGAACATGCGCATTATGTGATTGCAAAAAGGGTGTGAGGACGGTTCATAAAATGTTTTGGTGCGAATCATGTGAGGATTTCTGCAATGAACCCATCACCAGGTATGTTTATCACGCAATTACAATGCATCAGATTACATACATGCACTGAACATAATTGAATATGAACCAAGGTTGAAGCTTCAAATGTTAGTAATAGACAACACTTCAATTATGCTGCTAAAAATAGAAGACAAAGAGGCTGAAAAACTCATTGGAAAGAGTGCATACATACTACAACAACAGACCCAGGTACACAACACATAATATGAGGCAACTTATCTTTTTACAACACATAATACATTTCTATGTAATTTTCCCTTTCAATAATGTTTTCAGCCAGGTGAAGAACCACTTGAAATCAAGTCTCTAATTGGAGCACACAAGACATTTGAAGTGAAGAGCCACACTTATTTTGACACCGGTGTCTACGAAACATTCTGCTGCACTGATATAATTGATAACCAGTCCAAAAAAAAGGTAACGTACATCTAAAAATTAAGAAACAATATAATTCAGATAAGGTTATGGATGTTAATTGTATAGATAGACTAAATTCTAGAGTTCATTATGTAGAAACACATGATTGTAGAGGTACATATGGATTTAACGAATAGACAGTAACCTTTGGGGAGGCTTGTAAACACATCAGGAACAGATTCAACTCTATCTGCGTCATATGACACTAATTTTTTTTTAAAAACCCTTTAAATCGTGGTTATACAGAAAGGAACACATACAATCAGGGGTTCTGAGCAACATAACTTATAAATAATGCCACAACTGATTCCAATGTTTATAACACGGCAGGGGTGGTTGCGTTCAGCACGACATCATACAAGCATCATTTTCCTGATGTTGAAATCCCATAATCACCACCACGTGACTACAGGTGCGTGTTACCTCAATAATATAGATGATAAAAAAAAATTGAAAACAACAACTTAAAGTCTGATAGACCAAGTCCATAAACAAAAAACAACCAACAATATTGACCACTTCATTTCTGCCTCATTAAAGTGACTTAGAAGAAGAGGAATTTGAAGTCGTGGACACAAAGCAGGCGACACAGGAACGAAAGAAGAAGTCAGTTGAGTGGTCAGCAGATGAGGAGTAACATGGGAGAAGAAGATGCATAGTACACTACACTATGCTCTGTTTTTTTAAGCACAATATAATTTCTCAGTTCCAAATAAATATAACATTTTCAACACTGTTGAGCAGAATGACTGTAATGAAAGGAAAAAACATGTTCTGTGTTATATCGTACAACCTGACCTCATACTTTATTGCTACGGTGGAAACGAATCTATTCAGAAATAACAAAGGGGAACATATAGTCAACATTACTGGCGGATTAATTCATAACTGAATTTAAGTTAAACACAAACTGTAACTCCATATACATCACGCATTACATACCAATGTTTGGGTAGCTTCGTTTCAGCAATGTAGAAGTTTTTAGTCTCGAATAAAGGTAAAATTATGAACAACATTAAACTGAATTCATGTTAAAAAAATATTTTAGGTCATAAAAACAACAGCATAACCTTATACTTCAGAGATATTGTTCAACAGAAAATTCAATGAAATACAAAAACCATACATATATTCAACCGTCATGGTGTTGCCATATGACTGTTACTCACTGTCTTTCAGACCATTGTTATAATTGACAGGAAACATTCCCCAAAATTTATTAATCTGATTCATAGATGAATCCAACTATGTCCTTTTTAAATTTAGAAGATTCAAACAATCAAAATAACTAGCTAGGATAATATATACTGTTCAAATAAAACGGTTTAGAACAAGCTATGATATGTCCTATTGATTGTACTATCCCCAGTCACTGTTGTGGAACTACAATGAATTTGTTGGACTGTCACTCATGGAATCTATGGCTGCGGTTGTCGAATGTTAAACACAAAACTAACAAGCCACCAAACCTACATAACCACAAGCAGCTTCGCAGTCCACTATAAAACATTAAGTTCATACACTATCTTATATGGAAAGATAATTACAATTAATATTGCCAGCACTCGTAATTTACATACCATTATGGTTGTGTATAGGATATGTAACCCTAGAAGGAGCAAAAAAAACGAGGCATTAAAACAATGACATTTGAACCAGCATGTTTAGAAGGAAAAAAAACAGTCTCAAAAATAAAAATACATTCAATGGAAAAAATGGTTACAATGCATAGACAGTCCCAACTATAATCACAGTAATGTGCCTGTTACAAAGAAACAAAATTATTAACGAAACACCATAATAATAAAACCAAAAATTCGAACATGGAATTACAATGGCTTTTAACATACAACAATAAAATCCAAATAAATAGGCAGTTACAAGTCAATTAAAATAGTCAAAAACTAGAATACTAAAAAAGCATCCCAAGAATCACATATGGAGTTACGTAGACACGGGCCAAAACAACAGTTATAAAGTGCTTTCAAATTAAAAGCGGTCAACAAGAACATGAAACACCTCAGTATTGAAACCAGTATAGAAGCCTACTCAAACTGAAAAAATGAAGTTACAGAGCTTTAAAGATATAGGAATAGAAAAACAATAACTCTGCAGTTAAAAAACAATTGACATATACAGGGAACACAACAATATAAAACCATTTTCAGATTAACAAAAGGAGTAATATAGCATCTCACAGAATCTATACAAGCAAAGGTCTGCCAGATGAAAAACGAAAATAACCAAGCTGAAACAACTCCACATGAATAATGCATCAGCAACCAAATGCATTAACAAATGAATAAAACACAAAACGAGGAATAACACAAATAGAGAACGAAAGGGAGGGAATACTACCAAAAATGAAAACAACCGGCACCGTGAGCCGACTAGAATGGGAAGGAAGAAAACAGCGAAGTACTAGGTATATTTACAAAATGTAATTCATTTAAACAAAACTTGCTCACTGAAAACTGCTACTTCTATCTACAGTCATTCATGCAGATAACTTGCCGGACTTCGGAGGGTACCGATTTCCCCTAAGGTTTGGAATAACAACACGGTCTGATGAAAAGGGTATCATTCACACATCATGATGTGACCTTGTGTTGAAGAAGGCCTCAATTATCCGGTATTGATCGATGAATCTGCAGTAGGGCGAACCCTCCTTTGAACTCGGATCTGATGGAAGGTTGTAGAGATGAAAAGATGGCGATGCGGAAGTGATGCAGATTAAGAGAGTCTTCTCGATCTTAATCTGGTGGATGAATTCCAAGAGAGTCGTCTCAATCTGGGATTCAAGGAATGACGCTAATGCAACTTCGGATGGAGAAAGCTCTCAACAAAAGTTCTGAATTATTAACGTGGGTTCTAGGGCTGGCTTCTCTAGGGCTTTTATATGATAAGCCTTGGAGAAGAAAAGACCTAAAAATACATAAGGGGCCGGCCATGCTATACATAAAGAAAGGCCTCCTAATGCTTCTCAAAATAGCAAATAATGTCTAGGAAAAATACTGATAAAAGTCATAAATTAGAAATATCGATAAGTAGGCAAATAGAGATCAATATCCCTAATCTGTAAGCTCCGGGATCTCTGCAGCCTGTGAAGACGTCCCGACTGTAACTAAGCTCATAATGGATCCATCCTCGGTAGTTGGACGTCCCTGTCCTGCTACGAGCCTTGTCACTAGTGATTGAGTCGCAGCTTGAATAGCTTTGGCTCGTGCTCTAGTAATCGGGCATGTGGACCTAAGAGTCATAGCCTCCTCCTCGTCTATAGCTGTCAAGGTAGGTGAGGTCACATCATCCTCCCCCACTTGAGTCTGAAGCGTCCCCGCTTCACCCTCATCATACTCTAGCTCCACGTACGGTGATAGGTCAGTAACATTGAAGCTCGGATGCACACCATACTTGGCTGGAAGCTCTAGCTGGTAGGCGTTGTCATTGATCACCTTGACAACGCGAAAAGGTCCATCACCCCTTTGGTCGAGCTTAGACTTGCGGTCGGAAGGAAAACGCTCCTTCCGCAAGTGAAGCCAAACCAAGTCGCCAGGAGCAAAGACAATCTTGCGTCGTCCCTTGTTCTTCTGGGCCGCATACTGTGCTGCTCTGCGCTCCAACTGTGCGCGCGTACGCGTGTGCAGCTCCTTGATGTGCTCGGCCAATCTGTCCGCTGTGGTGCTATCGGTGTCCTTCCGAGGATAGGGAGTCAAGTCCAGCGGCGTCAGCGGGTTCCGTCCATAGACAATCTCGAACGGGGTCAGCTTCGTCGCGGAGTGCCTGCACCTGTTATAAGAAAACTCCACAGTAGATAGTAAGTCCTCCCACCTGCGTGGGTTACTCTTCAGAACCGTCCGAAGGAGGGCTCCAAGAGTGCGGTTGGTCACCTCTGTCTGACCATCCGTCTGGGGGTGGTAGCTCGTAGAAAATAAGAGCTTGGTACCAAGCTTACCCCATAAGGTTCTCCAGAAATGGTCGACGAACTTGGTGTCCCGATCACTGACAATAGTGCGCGGAATACCATGCAGTCGCACGACATTGTCGAAGAACAGATTAGCAACGTCAGTGGCGTTACTAGTGTTCTTACAAGCAATGAAGTGTGCCATTTTAGAGAACCGGTCCACCACTACAAAAATCGAATCTCTACCACGTCGAGACATAGGCAACCCAGTGATAAAATCCATCGAGAGATCTTCCCACGGGGCAGCTGGAATCGGTAGAGGCATGTAGAGACCATGTGGACTAGATCTGGCCTTAGCTTTATGGCATGTCACACAACTCTGGCAATACTTCATAACACTGTTGGCCATTTTGGGCCAGAAGAAGTGTTCACGAAGTGCTGTCAGCGTTTTAGTCACACCAAAGTGACCACGACTATGTGCCTCCTCAAGTAACAAATTTCTAACAGAGGATGAAGGGACGCAAAGCTTCCCACCTTTGTACAGAAATCCGTCATCAAGAAAATACGTAGCATGTTCACGACCAGTGGATTTACACTGCTCCCAGAATGTAGAAAAGAAAGGATCAACAACATAAAGATCATTGAGCAATGCAAACCCAAATAACTGAGACTGTAGCTGAGTGATGAGAACGTACCTGCGAGAAAGGGCGTCGGCGACTACATTCTCCTTACCTTTCTTGTGAATAATGAGACAGGGAAACGTCTCCATGAACTCTACCCAGCGGGCGTGGCGTCTGTTGAGAGTGGCCTGGCTGCGCAGATAAGCAAGGGCAGCGTGATGGGAGTGAATCACAAACTCAGCTGGCCACAGATAGTGTTGCCACGTCTTCAGAACCCGAATCAGCGCATACAACTCCTTATCATACGTCTGGTAATTCAGTTGTGCACCAGCCAATTTCTCGGAAAAGTAGGCAATCGGCCGTTTCTCCTGCAGCAAGACACCCCCGATGCCAAAATCAGAAGCATCACATTCGATCTCGAACCGTCGGGTGAAGTCAGGCAGCTGTAGCAGTGCCGCACTGCACAAGGCATCCTTCAGGGCGGCAAAAGCAGCATCATGCCGTGGTAGCCAAGTGATAGACGCGGCCTTCTTGGTTAGCTCGTGTAATGGGGCGGCTATGGTGTTGAAATTACGAACAAACCGTCGATAAAAACCAGCCAAACCCAAAAACGAACGTACCTGAGTAGGAGTGGTCGGTTGTGGCCACTCCTGGATTGCGCGGATCTTTTCTGCGTCCACCTGCAGGCCGTCCTTGCTGACGACGAAACCTAAGAAGTTTGTAGAAGGAGAACAAAACACACACTTGCCAATGTTGGCGTATAAGCTCTCTACTCTCAAACACTCCAAAACAAGGCGAAGATGCATAGCATGCTCATCTAAAGTCCTAGAGTAAATAAGAATATCATCAAAATAGACTACTACAAACTTACCCAGAAAAGCTTGCAAGACATGTTTCATCAGCCTCATGAACGTAGAAGGCGCGTTGGTCAGTCCAAATGGCATGACTAGCCACTCATACAGACCATACCTCGTCTTGAAAGCCGTCTTCCACTCATCCCTTCCTTCATGCAAATCTGATGATAGCCGCTCTTCAAGTCAATCTTGCTGAAGAACTGCGCACCATGGAGCTCGTCAAGCATGTCGTCGAGGCGAGGAATAGGGTGTCTGTACTTGATAGTTATCTGGTTGATGGCACGACAGTCCATGCACATCCTCCAAGAACCGCTTTTCTTTGGCACTAGTATAACAGGAACAGCACGGCTAAGCCACTCGCGCACATACCCCTTATCCAACAGCTTTTGCACCTGCTTCTGCAACTCCTTCGTTTCCTCTGGAGAAGTTCTGTAGGCAGCCCGGTTAGGGAGAGAGGCTCCTGGTATCAAGTCGATCTGGTGCTCAATACCACGAAGTGGCGGAAGGCCGTCAGGTACGTCGTCCGGCAACACATCCTGGAACTCCTGTAAAACAGACAAAATACAAGAGGGGAGTGCGGACTCTGTAACAGGTAGGGTAGTAGGGAGAGCAATAACAAGGAAACAAGGAGACTTTCCTTGGATGACGTCGGTGACAGTTCGGTGTCGTGCCAAGAGAAGCCGCTTCTCACAACTGCCTTGTAGCGTAGAACTCCCTTTTCCACCCTTCTGACGATCAGAACTCTTGACAGCGCTTTTCTTTACCTGTTGACCATGATCACTAAAGTTAGGTAATGTGAGACTGATGGACTGATCACTTACCTTAGCAGGAAGCTGTGGGGACTCCGGAATGGTCTTTCCTGCGTCTGCTGCAGCCTGGAGAGCTTTGTTCCTCTGTCTAAGAGCTTGGTCCTGCAAAATCTCAGTCGGGGTCATCGGTAAAAGCGTCACACGCTTCCCATGGTGAGTGAACATGTAACTGTTCAAAAACCCATCATGGAATACGCGACGATCAAATAACCAAGGACGCCCTAGCAAAATATGGGTGGCATCCATGGGGGGTAACATCGCACAAGACAGTGTCGGAATAAGGTCCTATAGAAAAAGTAACAGGACATTGTAAAGATACATTGTTTCCTGGCTGGTCAGAACTCCACTGTAGACCGTAGGGCTAAGGATGTGGCTGCGTCGGAAGGTTGAAGTCGCGGACGACTCTCTCATTGATGATGTGCAGCAGGATCCTCCATCAATAATCAGACTCAGCGACGCAGTCTGAACACGGCACCGGGAATGAAACAAATTCTCCCTTTGGTCAAGCGGAATTCCTTCCTTGACGCTGAGGACGCGTCTGGTGACCAAGGCATAATGCGTGACATCCGTATCATGGTCGCTCGGCCTGATCACCTCTTCTACAACTCTGCAGACTCCTCCTGGATGTTCTCCTCTTCGTCTGAAAGGCTCTCGTAGTCAGCAGTTTGGGCGGAATAGAGACACGCTTCTGATTAGGGCAGTCCTTCTTGTAGTGTCCCCGTCCACCACATTTGTAACACTCCAGATCGTGAGAACGATCCGTACGACCTGTCGGTGCCGAGGTCGGTTGCTGCTGGCGTGCAGAAGGAGGGGGCACCGCCCGCGGCGCCGGAGATGGCGCAGTACCTGTACGATCCTGTCTTGCAGAGGAGAAGACAAAGGCTGCCAAGGCTGCTGGCGACGACGCTGTTCCTGCGCCTGAAGGTAGAGCTTCTGCGCAGTCTGCACCACATTGTTGAGGTCTCGAATTGGCAGGATCTCAATCTGATTCCTATACGGTTGTGACAAACCTGAAGTAAAACGTAGGCGAAGAGTATTAGGCGTAACACTTACCCCAGCCTTGAAGTACATGTCCTCAAGTCGAGCAAAGAACTCCTGTGGCGTATCTCAACCCTGAGTAGCAAGTGCAATTGCCGTCTTCAAGTCCTCTCGGTATGTAGTCGGCACGTACTTGCGGGTCATGATCGTAACCACCTGTTGCCACTCAGTCACAGGTGGCCAACCCATGCGTGCCTGCTGTTGTACCAGTCGGTTCCACCAAGTGCGCGCTGCTCCTTGAAAGTGCAAGGTAACGATCTCCACTTTCTCATGATCCTCGTAATGACAGTGTTGAAGAACATGGCTAGTACTCTGCAACCAATAAATGAAAGTAGAAGGGTCATAAGTACCAAGGAAGGGTTCGATCTTTACCTTAATCTCACGGCGAGCTGTATGGGTGGGTGGTGGCGTGTCTCTCTATTGGCCAGCTGCAGGTGCATAATAATTCTGCTGATGTTGTCGTTGCTGCGGATGACCAACTGGATGTGGGGGGTGCCGTCGCTGCGCTCTTGGAGGACCGGCATCCTGCTGCTGATGATGTGGTTGAGGGAAACCTTGTGCAGCATAGTAAGCAGCTCTGGTTTCTTGCTGCTGCGGAGGAGGTACCCAACCTGTACGATGATACTGGAGCTCTGGTGGGTCCGTAGGGGTGGGTGATAGCCTGCTGTAAAGCCATACGCCCCTACCTCCTCGTCCTCAAGGTCGTATTCTGGGAACCTGTCATCTGGATCTGACCCAACAGGGGAAACTGTACTCTGATGGTCAGCAAAAGATTGGACATTGAAGGATTCAGAATGTACCTGATGTCGACTCTGACAAACGTTGGAGGGTATCCGAGGCTTGCTGCCAGATGCCTGCAAAGGCGTACGCCTCGTCTGGCGTCCAGAGGCATGGACATGAACCTGTTCGTCCTCCTCTGAAGACGCGTCGGCATCCTCGTCCTCCTCCTGAAAGTCGAGAGGCTGTCGCTAGTATGTCCTAGAACGCTGCTGCGTGGTAAGTGCGTGGTTGTTCTTCTTGGAACCCTTATGCTGAAGCTGTGTAGGAGACTCCTCTAACAGAATACCCTTGTCGTTCTTCTTCTTCTTCTGAGCTAAGGTCCTCTGGTCATCATCTTTAGGCGACGGAGAAGGGAAAGCCCGACTCAGCATGTCCTTCATCTCGGCAAAGTTGGCGTCTTGACGGGCAAAGTTCTCCTCATGACTTTGTTGCGCTGCCAGCAACATCTCAACTGATGCCGCCAGCTGATCGACAAGACCAGTGTGCTGTCCGTCGTCGGAGTTCACCATGATCCTGAAAAGATAACAGAAACCTCCAACAGAGCAAAAGGCAACACAAGCAAGCAACAAAGAAAGGAACAGGAAGTCGAACTATCCCAGATATCACAACAAAAACCAAGGCTGATATGGCCGTGAGGGCGTGTAGGCGAAGGATAAGCACACAACAATCACAAAATGCAGCAATAACTCAGCAAACAAAGTGTAGATATAATCGCAGGAATATAAGCCTTGCTGCTAACAAGACCTAAAGAGCCAAGACAGAACTGCCTGCACCCTAATACCCATACAGAAACCTCAACTGCAGTCGCCCGGATATAACGGCAGGCAACAGAACTGAATCCGGCGTGAACCTAGGCGTCCCGGCTATGCAGCTGTAAACTAACAAAAGCGGATAACTCACGACAATTGTAAGAAGGATAACTGTAAAAGCGAATGCAGAAACCGACACAAAAAGAAAAAGAAGTTCAAAACCCCCAAAATCACACTTTTTTCAACTTCAAATGTAGTTTTCGGTGCGTAAACGACCTCAAACGCCGTTTTCACCCTATATAACACGGCAAAGCCGTGACTTGTGAAAAGTAGACGATTCCCTTCGATTTGATATATTATGCGTCCCAAACGGACACCAAATGACCTAATTGTCCGATTGTCCGCAGAATTTCCGATTGTCCGCAGATTTTCTTGCCGCAGAAAAGGAAAGATTCACTTGCCGATTTTTTTTTGTTTTGTAATTTCGGCACAAAGAGATCTGGCTTCTTATAATCAAAAGATCTCGCCCTTTTTTTTTAATTACAGAAATTGCCAAGAACCCTAATTGTGTTTTTCAATTGAGAATAGTCGTCGTTCTTGAAGATCAAGGAAAGAAGGTGCAAGTAAACAACTTAACCTATATGCTTGAACTAAATCGACAATTCAATCACCAAATTATCAAAACAAGAAGCAATTATTGTGTGGAAGGGACAGGGAAGATGCGACACAGCGGAGTTACGATTTTTTTTGACAAATTTCGATTACAGAAGTATTGAAAAACAACTCGAAATTTTTTTTTTGGATTTTTTTGACACGAAATGGCAAGAAAACAGTCGGAAAAAAAATTGGAATTTTTGTTTGACACGAAATAGCAAGAAAACAGTCGTGATAATCAAGGAATCAATTCGACTTACAGATTCGAAGGCTCTGATGCCAGTTGATGTGACCTTGTGTTGAAGAAGGCCTCAATTATCCGGTATTGATCGATGAATCTGCAGTAGGGCGAATCCTCCTTTGAACTCGGATCTGATGGAAGGTTGTAGAGATGAAAAGATGGCGATGCGGAAGTGATGCAGATTAAGAGAGTCTTCTCGATCTTAATCTGGTGGATGAATTCCAAGAGAGTCGTCTCAATCTGGGATTCAAGGAATGACGCTAATGCAACTTCGGATGGAGAAAGCTCTCAACAAAAGTTCTGAATTATTAACGTGGGTTCTAGGGCTGGCTTCTCTAGGGCTTTTATATGATAAGCCTTGGAGAAGAAAAGACCTAAAAATACATAAGGGGCCGGCCATGCTATACATAAAGAAAGGCCTCCTAATGCTTCTCAAAATAGCAAATAATGTCTAGGAAAAATACTGATAAAAGTCATAAATTAGAAATATCGATAACTAGGCAAATAGAGATCAATATCCCTAATCTGTAAGCTCCGGGATCTCTGCAGCCTGTGAAGACGTCCCGACTGTAACTAAGCTCATAATGGATCCATCCTCGGTAGTTGGACGTCCCTGTCCTGCTACGAGCCTTGTCACTAGTGATTGAGTCGCAGCTTGAATAGCTTTGGCTCGTGCTCTAGTAATCGGGCCTGTGGACCTAAGAGTCATAGCCTCCTCCTCGTCTATAGCTGTCAAGGTAGGTGAGGTCACATCACATCATGCGGTATACGAATGACATCTACAAGTATGTTACCATTCATAACTCCACAGCTTGAAATGTTTCTTCAACACTATCTCTATACTAATACATCTGACATTTAAGAAATAAACTGACTACAGGCGGGGCAACACAACCAGTTAGAGTGGGAAAGACAAAGAAACCACCGACCATCAATCCTGAAAGTAAGTTTCCTTACTATAAATTGACATTAGGAAAAGAATGCTGCAGAAAATTAAAAAACAATAATGTCAACAGATACAAATGTGAAGTACGCAAATCTTGATCCATCACCAACCTAATGTAGCTCATGCAATGCAATCATGTGGATTGAAGAGAGGGTACAGTCCTCCAACAAGAACAATCCATCCTTCTCGATATGTTGTAAGGAAGGGAAGGTTAAAATGCCAATTATACACCAACCACCAGAGCCATTGTATTCACTACTCACCGCAATGACTCCAATTGGAGCAGGTTTCAGACAAAAAATAAGAGTCTACAACAGTATGTTTGCGTGCACCTCTTTTGGAGCAAAAATTTATGACAAAATCAATCATACACGAGGTCCATATACCTTTCATATATGTGGTAAAAACTATCACCGGATTGGTAGTCTACTGCCTCCAGAGGGGAATCAGCCGCGTTACGCTCAGTTGTATTTTTTTGATACACAAAATGAGGTGCAGCAGAGAATGGGTTGTATTAACCTAACGAGTAATGATGTTGATCCTGCAATTGTTATTTGCCTTATTGGGATGTTGGATAACCACAGTGCGGCAACAAAGGCATTCAGAATGGCTAGAGATTGGGCAAGGTCGACAAATGAATCGATAGACTTCAAACTAAAGTTTATTGGTCAACGGTCTCCACACTTACGACAGTACAATCTACCATCTGTTCAAGAGGTGGCGGCTCTTATCATTGGCGGTTTGGGAGATAGCACTGCCCCAAGGGACATCTACGTCGAGAGCAAACTTGGAGGCCCACAACGTATCTCAGAATTACATCTTATGTACATGGCTCTACAATATCCTCTTTTGTTCCTACATGGTGAAGACGGATTTCATGTCAAGATTGAGTACTCAACACAGGAAACGGATAAACGAGGCAAACGCGAATACGTAACTATGAGAGAATATTATTGTTTCCAAATACAAGAAAGATGTAATAAGGGTATCACATTAACACATACGGGAAGGCTATTCCACCAATACGTTGTGGATGCTTACATAGCCGTAGAGGAAGGGCGGCTTCGATTGATCCGTTTCAACCAAAAAGAACTGCGAGCAGATCTATACAATAATATCTGTGACACTGTTATGCAGGGGGATACGGATGCCAGAGCAGTGGGAAAGAGAATAATCCTACCTGCCACATTCACAGGCAGCCCCAGATATATGGCCCAAAACTACCAGGATGCTATGGCTCTTTGCCGGGCGTACGGGAATCCAACATTATTCATTACCTTCAAAGCTAATCCAAAATGGCCGGAAATGAATAACATTATCTCCCCATTCAAGTGGCTTACGAAAAATGACAGACCGGACCTCATGACAAGACTGTTCAAGCTCAAACTGAACTAGCTTATAGAGGACATAAAGATGAAGGAAATCTTTGGACCACTACATTCAAGTAAGACTTTACTACACAAGCACTGTAATTCTGTTTGAATGTACATACAATTCATAGAAACGACCATAAAAAAAAGAAAAAAATAGGGAAACAACTTAATTTAAAAGGGAACAATCTATACACAATTTCAAGCACATATACACAAAACACATTCACATATTGAGACAGGAAAGGATTCCACATTATGATGAATTAGGAGAATGACAATAGGTTTAAACATTCTATGAACACACATGCCATTAACAAATGTAGGGAAATATAAACAAAGAAACAGGCCTAATAATAAAAGGGTGGTCATGAGAATAGATGTATAAGATAAAAACCAACAATAAAGGGTGTAAGAAAATCATATACATATCCACAAACCCGCTTCACATAGTAAGACAGGAAAGGATTCCACATTATGATGAATTAGGAGAATGAAACTTGGTTTTAACACTCTATGAACACATATGCCATTAACAAATCTAGGGAAATATAAAAAATACAAAATACATAATAATAAAAGGGTGGTCATGAGAATAGATGTATCACATCAAAAACAAAAACAAAAAGTTTATAAAAGATAATAGACATATCCACAAACCACATTCACATATTAAGACAGGAAAGGATTACACATTATGATGAATTAGGATAATGACACTTGGTTTTAACAATCTATGAACACACATGCCAATAACAAATGTAGGTAAATATAAACAAAAAAACAAGACTAATAATAAAAGGGTGGTCATGAAAAGAGATGTATCACATCAAAACAAGAAAAACATTGTTTAAAAAAGATCATAGACCAATAGTGAAGGGTTTTAAAACATTAACAAACTCTAATTAAGGATATAAATAATTAAAACGTGCCATCACTACTACATGTTTATGAGTAGATGAAACAGAGAAAACAATATTTCAAAGGCATGATAGGTAATAAAAAAAAGGATTAAAGAAGATAATATAGCACAACAAATAAATAAGGAAAAAAACTGCATGCTTGAAAACGAACGATTAAATGATACACAGAAAAAAAATACACCTAACAATTATATTGACATGTTTCCGCAGTTATATAAACAATAGAGTTCCAAAAGAGAGGGCTGCCACATGCACATATACTCCTCTGGTTGAAAAACAAGGCCAATGTCAAAGTTGGAAAAGATTTGGACAACTACATAAGTGCGGAAATTCCGTGTCAGGAGATGGAACCACAAGCATACAAAGCAGTTACAAACCATATGATGCATGGACCTTGTGGGGACTCAAACAGGAAGGCACCGTGCATGATTGACGGTGAGTGCTCAAAGTGATTCCCGAGGCCGTTCTACGTAGAGACAACTCTGGATCAAGAAGGTTTCCCGGTATACAAACGCAGAGATAACGACAGGAAGGTGAGAAAGGGGAGAATTGACCTGAACAATGGACACGTCGTACCTATAACCGATACTTACTCCTTAAATACGACGCTCACATCAACGTGGAGTGGTGCAGTCAATCACGGGCAATAAAATACCTGTTCAAGTACATAAATAAGGGACCTGACCGTGCAACGGTAATTGTAATGAAAGACGGAGGACAATCAAAGAATGGAGAATCAACCACTGAAATGCAAATAGATGAGATAAAGAGATACATAATGTGCAGATTCCTATCAGCGTGCGAGGCCTCTGGCGACTCTTCAGGTTCGACATACACTATAGCTGGCCCGCAATCATTCGACTATCATTCCACTTGACAAATCAGTTTCCTGTAACACTATCAGATGACCAACACTTGGCCAACATAGTATCGTCTGACCGTGTGAAACAGAGCATGTTCACAGAGTGGCTCTCACTAAACAGACGAGACCCAGCAGCACGACAATACACATACGCAGAAATACCAAAGAAATATGTGTGGAATAGGACAGGAAAACAATGGACAAAGCGCGGGACCCAGAAACCAATTGAGAGGATAGTATAATGCAACCCGGCTGCAGGTGAAAGGTACTCTATGAGAATGCTATTGAATGTGGTAAAAGGACCGTTGTCGTATGACGATATCCAAACGGTAAGGGGCCATGTGTACACTACATACGGGGAGGCCTGCTACACAAGAGGAATGTTAAATGAAGACCGGGAGTGGACATACGCAATTAAAGGAGCACAACAATGGGCAACTGGGACGCAGATGAGGGAGCTATTCGTAATAATAATATTATTCTACGAAGTGAGCTCGCCATCAAACCTTTGGGCTGCTGATTGGGAAGCATTATCCGAGGACATACTATACCAAAAAAGACGCCAATTTAGATTCCCAACACTACAACTCAGTGATGAGCAAATCAAAACATATTGCCTTATTCAAATAGAGGACAACCTGGGGAGACATGGAAAATCCCTAACAAACTACCCAGACCTCCCAATGCCAGACAAATCACTACTGACCCCTATGGATAACAGACTCATACAAGAAGAATTATCATACAACACAACAGAAATGGCAGATCTACATGAAGCACGAAAGCCACAACTAAACCACGAACAAATGAGAGTATACACAAGAGTATTGAAAGCAATGGAGGATAAAATAGGGGGATTATTCTTTGTCTATGGAGCGGGCGGCACGGGAAAGACATTCATGTATAAGGTTATAATGGCCAAGATACGTTCAGAAGGAAACATAGTCCTAGCGGTAGCTTCATCAGGTACACATTCAACAAACTAATCAATTTAATAAGACAATAGAATTGGGATTAGAAACCCAAAATCTCAACTACGAAAATAGAAATAATGAAAATGAAAATAATAAAAAAAATATAATGGGAAAATTTAAATATTTAGCAATGCGCAGTTGACACTAAATAAGAATGGTTGAGAGTACGGACCTATCCAATACATGGAATAGGCTAATAGTGGAATTAAAAATAAAAAACTGTCATGAATCCTAAATGTCATGTAACTTAAAATGGTATTATGTGGGAAGGATAGCAGCTTTGCTTCTAATAGGCGGCCGAACAGCACACAATAGATTTGTGATCCCCTTAGATCTACTTGAAGACAATACGTGCGGAATACCGCAAAGATCGCACTTGGCGCAGCTCATACAAGAAGTCCAATTAATAATTTGTGATGAGGCTCCAATGACACAAAGGTTTGCTTTTGAGGCACTTAATAGAACATTGCAAGACATAAGAGCAACAAAACACGAAAGCAATAGGAACCGCCTATTTGGGGGCATACCGGTGCTGTTAGGAGGAGATTTCCATTAAATATTGCCCGTTATAACAAAGGGAAAGAGACAAGACATAGTCCAAGCATCAATAACCAGCTCCCCATTGTGGAAGAGTTGTGAAATACTAAACCCTAGTCAAAGCATGAGGGTTTCTGAAAAAATGGCAAACGGGGACATAGATAAAGAAAAACAAGAGTTCAATGCATGGATTCAACGGATTGGGGAAGGGAAAGAACCGGCGATAAAAAAAAGGAGATGAGGACGAGGTTACCTGGATTAAGATACCACAAAAATACCTCATCAAATATGGAACCAACCATATACAGGATCCAATCGACGAGGTATTCCCAGACTAACATACAAAGATAGAAAACACCGTGTATCTACAAGACAGGGTGATACTTACACCATTGAATCAGGATGCAGATGAATTCAACAGGCATATGTTTGACGCACTACAAGGGGAAGTGAGGATGTACAAAAGCTCTGACGAGGTATGCATGGCATCTACGGACACAGCCGAACAACGACAAATGTAACCTATAGAATTCCTAAACACGCTCAACATCCCAGGTAAGCTCCCAACGTGGACGGCTTAAATGTCCACCACATTAAAGGAAAATTTGTAATACATATATACCATCTTAAAACTAAAATAACAATGTCATAAGTATTTAGAGCCTTGCACAATAGGGAAAAGGAACTACAAAAACATTTAATCATCAATTATATACCATTACAAGAATGCCACCTCATGACCTACACATGAAGAAGGGGTTGTCGGTCATGCTACTACGGAACGTCAACCCGACAAAAGGCCTTTGCAACGGAACAAGGCTAATCATAACACACCCGGGAGAATGGGTTATTGAGGCAGAAATAATCACAGGAAACTGTGTTGGTAATTGAGTCATAATTCTGAGAATCACTTTAAGCTCAACTCAAACAAAGTGTCCTTTTATAATGAAAAGAAGGCAATTCCCGGTAAAACTGTGCTTTGCGATGACAATAAACAAGAGCCAGGTACAATCGTCAAAGATCGTCGGCATGTACCTTCCAAAGCCCGTCTTCTGTCACGGCCAACTCTATGTGGCTATTTCCAGGCTGACAAGACCATTGGGTCTAAAAATTATGTTGATAGAAAGCGGAAACAACACAACAAACTACACGAGGAACGCCGTGTTTAAAGAAGCATTCAACAACATCGAACAAAAAAACAAGGTACAAATGGGGAAAAGGAGTATGTAAAGGTGATAAAAAAAAATAAAGATTAAGCCTTATCACGCATAACAATCTATTTTGTAACACAGGACTACATAGAAGCAGACGTTGCAGCAATGGATGGGACACATGACGGCTAAACAGATTGACAGTAGGAGGACAGGTGACACCAAAAAAAGAAAAAACAAAAAAAGGAAAAATGTAAGGGATTTTATGTAATAAGGAAAAATGAAGAAGATTGCGGAAATAACATGAACTTTTTTCCATAGAAAATTGTTTCATAAAACATTATGTTGTTCACACAAGGACAAAATGCCCGTGCGGAGCACGGGCGAGAAATGCTAGTATATTGTAAAGTTAGCATTTCTCAAAAATAATAAATGAGTAGTTGATTGATATGTATTACACACATGGACAATTTCTTGCTTTGGTTTTAGAGAATCCAACACAAAAATTTTATTTTTCAAACACACAAATCCGTATTTTATTTTTGTGGACACAAGCAAGCATCATACTAGCCCGTTAAACTATTCCTATTTTATTATTGAACCACAAGAATATTTTATCCTATTGTTTGTTTTCTCTTTTGTCGTTTCATACTCATCCGTAATCAATGGTGGTCAAAGTCGTTTTTACTCTTCCTTCATAACTCTTCCACGGAGGTTACGATTCTTTTAATAAATCGGAGGTTTCAAAAATTGTTTTTACTCTTCCTTCATAACTCTTCCATGAAGGTTACTGTACTTTTAATAAATCGGAGGTTTCTCTTGCCCAATTAATTATCACGGTTACTGGCTCTTAACCTTGTAAAGCTTGTAAATCAAGCCAAACCCTTTCCTTTTCCAAAACCAAATCCTCTCCCTCTATAGATTAGATGCGATGACAACAATTGGGGGGGGGGGGGACAATCATCCCGACAACAGAATCCGGAATTGAAGCGCCTCACATTGGTGTACGTCGGAGTCGTGCCTTTCTTTATTAGATCTGTAATGGCACCTGTAACCAGAGCACAAGGAGGAAGCAGATCAGAACAGGAACATGACAAGGAAATGTGAAACTAGAAACCGTCAAGGAGACGACCACTACCACGGTGGCCGGAGGAGGAAAGCAAAAATGTGATGAAATCAATTTTATTGCGCAATCATTTTTAGAAACCTCTACTAAAATTCTCCTCCTTGTCCTTTGTTTGATTGATATGTGATGAAGTAACTAGAGTGGGAGGAAGGCACGTACCAAAAACCGGAAAGGAGACGACCACGGTCTCCAACGGAGGAGGAAAGGTATCTTTCATACTGAAGATCAAGGTAATCAATTCAATTTTATCACGCAACCAAATTTATATCAAAATTCTCCTTTTCAGTGTCTTATGGTTCTCTGTGATAAAATCAATTTTTTTGCGCAATCAGTTTTATAAATCTCAATTAAGATTCTCCTCCTTCTCCTTTGTTTGATTGATTTGTGATGAATTAACTAGAGTGGGAGGAAGGAAGGTACCAAAAACCTGAAAGGAGACGACCACGGTCGCCAACGGAAGAGGAAAGGGTATTTTCATACTGAAGATCAAGGTAATCAATTTCGTCGAACAACCAATTTTATATCAAAATTCTCCTTTTCAGTGTCTTATATTTCTCTGTGTTTGTCAGATGATGATGTTGATTATAGTATCCCACCCCACTCATCCAGGGAATATGCAGGTATAAAAATTTTATTTGAATTCTTGTGATACTATAATTTTAATATTGCTCAAAAACACTAAACGACACCACAAAAACTATTAATGGCTCCACAAATATCTTATCTCTTCTTTATATATATCTCTATCTCTATCTCTTCTTTCTCTACATCTAATCTAATCTAATATATTGTAAAGTTAGGTTGGACACAAAAAGAAATGTTTAGTTCATCCATATTTATTACACAAATCCAACACAAAGCCACATTCTATTGTTGTTGGCCCAATTTATTCGGCCCAATTTGGTTAGCCCAATAGCCCAATCCCTCATTCTTAGCATATAAATAGAGACATTCTCCATTGTGCAAGAATGTTTTCCTCACTTCCTCTCGTCATATCTCTTCCTCTCTTTTGAGAAGTATGCTCTGTAGTTGCCCACATAAGGGATCCTCTACATCAGAAACTCGATTTTTTTCTTAGATCTAAATCGATTTGAGAAGTATGCTCTGTAGTTGCCTACATATGGGACCCTCTACATCAGAAACTTGATTTTCTTCTTAGATCTAAATCGATTTGAGAAGTATGCCCTCAAACTCAACTTGAATTTTGTTTTAATTTCCCCAGTTGCACTTATTTTCTTTAATCATCTTTTTGGAAACAAGTGTGAAAGAAAACTAAAATCTCTCACATAAAATGAAAATTACATTAGCCTTCTACTCAATTAGGAAAGATAAATAGTCAAATTAAGTAAATTAAGCTATGCGTCCCTTTGAATTCCATTACTATTAAATAAAAATCTTTTCTTATTCTGAAGCCCCATTGAACCTTTGCTCTTTCTATGTTCCTACCCTTCTTTGTACAAGTCAAAGCATCATCTCCATTGCTCTATAAATAAATAAATGAACACACACATACAGTCATATAAGCGAGCACATCACCATGAATCTATACATTATATCAAATCATAATCCTTATAAAGTTGAGTTTTTAAGCATATTTCTCAACATACCCTTATTTTCATTATTGATCATTTTTTAAATAAATGCGAAAGAAAAACGAAAAACTCTCAAATAAAATAGAAGTTGTATTAACCCTCTACTTGATTATGGAAGATAAATAGTCAAACTAATTAAATTTAACTTCATGTCTCTTTGAATTCCAAGACTCCACGTAATTCATTTCATATCCTTTAGTACAATTAAATATTCTCATTCTCAAACCTGCTTTAAACCTTTTCTCTTTTTATGTTCTGACCCTTCTTTGCAGAAGTCAAAGCATAACCTCTATCACTCTATAAATACAGAAATGAATGCATGCATGCAGTCCCATAAAAGCGGCCATCACTATGAATCTACGAATAAAAAAGTGAGTGATTTTATGATTGGGAAAAGATGATCAATATCAAAGCGAAGTCAAAGTTAATGTCAATTTATTCCTATAAATTTTTATTCTTCTGCATGTTTCTTCCATCTTTTCTATTACCTTCAATTCTTAATATGTGTATATAGTTTGTTGTCATTTTAACGATGTTAGTTAATATAGTGGATGAAATGGAATTTAAAACTTTAAAAAATAGGCTCAAATAATAACAACGAAAGGTTACGTACCTAATCAAAAACAATATAATGTACAATAATCCATAGAGTATCACACATGGTCACATAAGTTACGTAATAAAAAAAGCTTAAATTGCAAGTATGTGCTTGACCGACAATGCACATTGTATGTTAAAGCAACAACTTATTCTATTAATTTCTAAGGAGAATGACACCTCAATTATATGTTTTCATCTATACAAAAGATCCAACCACCCAAACGCAAGCCCGTGCGAAGCACACAACTCTTCAATAAAAGTAATTTTCCTTTAAAAAAAAAGAAAGACACAATAGCCTATACTCCTCATGCCATCACTAGTATAATGTAAAGTTGGGTTAACAAAAAATACTAAATGCATATTCTTTCATATTCATGACATCCTATACTCCTCATGAATTCATTTGAAAAAACTAAATAGCCTACTGTACTCCTCATAAATTAATTAATGAATTTTTTCTACTTAGTATTTTCATTTTCATCTCTTTTTTATATGTTTTTTAACCTTAATTCTTAAAAAATTTATTTTATTGAAATCTTAACTCTTTAGAAACTATACAATTAATATACCTAAAAGGAGATGCAACACTATTAGGAAGAAGATAAGATAAATCAAAGCAATTCAACAATTATGTTATTTTATCTAATTATCGAATATAATAATGTAGGGTTCATTTAGTAGAGGGTCTATATTACTTATAAAGACTTTATTTTAGATATGTACTTTTCAAGATTTCAATAAACATGTAATAAACTATTTTTTCTTTTTTCTTCATACTCTAATTTTTCTTGAAAAATATACGTGTTTTTGTACAAAGTATTTTTATCCAAACACACTTCTTGAGAAAAAGTTTTTTATAAATAATAATATCTTTAAAAAGACATCCACTAAACAAACCCCTAATCTAGAACCTACGTGGATGATATAAGTACGAAAAAACATGATAAAATAGCGGGTGAGGTAAAACACTAAATGACCTCCTCTACTCCTCATAAATTCAATTAATTAATGAATTTCTTCTATTTGGTATTTCCATTTTCATCTCTCTTTTACACGTTTTTCTTTAACCCTTAATCTTAAAAAAATCATTTTTATCGAAAGTTTAAACTCTTTTAAAAATCATTTTATCGAAAATTTAAACTCTTTCAAAAACTATACAATTAATATACCTGAAAAGAGATGCAATATTATTACGAAGAATATAAGATACATCAGAACTATCCAAAACTATCTTATCTATCTAATTATCAAATTTAATCAAATCTATAAATCTAATTATCAAATCTTATATTAATCTATAACATCCACGTGTGATACAAATACGGGGAAAAAAGATATATATGGCCCATGCATAGCATGGCCCCAAAAGGGACTAGTAATACTTGTAAATGTTGAATTTAAAATCAACTCATTCATATTTCTCTTTTTAATAATAAATATATAGTTTTATTTATCTCAATCTAAATTTATGCTTCACATACCATAATTTATGAGTTATGACTTATGGTCATTCAACTTACTGATTGATTGAGCAACCTTACTGCTATCCTCTTCCATTTCCATCATAATACTTACAAATGTTGAATTTAAAATCAACTCTTCTTATTTCTCTAATTTTTAATAATAATATAGTTTTTATTTATCTCAATCCAATAAGTTTTTTTAATAATAAAAAATTATATACCATTGATTTTGGTATTTTCCCTCATTTCACAATTTATGTAGCACGCAGTGTAATCACAACAGAATATTCTTGGCAATTTGGAAGACTATTACATTTACGTGACAAATTGAAAAAATGAACTTTTTGGGTCTTAGGAAATGGAAAAAATATATTTTTGGAATGATAATTAGATTCATAACATCAATATTAAAAACTACTTTAACCCTATTGTTCATGATAATAATATGAAAGTATCGGATTTCATCGCAAATAATAAAATGTGGGATCCAAGAAAATTAGCCATACATCTTCCGATTAATATAGTCAATCAAATTATTAAAATTTATATACCATCCATTGACATAGAAGATAAATTAATTTGGAGCTTATCAAGCTCAGGAGAATTTAGTACAAAAACTGCAATTGAATTAACAAGAAATAATACAAATTTATTCAAACTCTACAATTTTTACTAAAATTTGGAGCCTTAATATACCATCTAAAATTAAAAATTTCCTTATGGAAAGCCTTATCTGATTGTCTGCCAACTAGGAAAAATTAAATAGATATTTTAATAGAGTTCCGAATTAATGTACAACCTGCAATGGTCCCATAGAAACAACTTCTCACTTCTTCTCTGAATGTCCCATAACTAAAAGTATGATTCATCTATTAGAACAAAGAACTGGTAAAAATATTATCTACATTCACTCTAATAATTTTCTTAATGACTTTGATCATTTTCTTAATAGCAATTAAAATATAAAAATTATGTATTTTCTATGGTATGAAAAAAAAATCTTTTCCTATTGACATAGCCTTTATTCAATTTCATTCTTGGAAGTCTTCCAAAACTTTTAACTCGGATCGTAAAAACAATATAAAGAACAACTCTACTAATAATTTTAAACGAAGGAAAAACATCTCTAATTGGAAAAAAACCTCCTGAAGGGTGGTTTAAAATTAATTTTGATGCTTCTTTTTATCCAAATGGAGATTCTTATATTGGAAATATTATCAGAGATAACAGGGAAAAAATTATAAAAATTACTCACAGAAAAATAAATTTGTCTTCACCAATACATGGAGAAGCTATAACAGCTATAGAAGCTATAAAATAGCAAGGGCACTTAATTTAGAGAAAAAAAAAAATTTAGAAGGAGATAATCTAACTCTGATAAATGCAATACTTCAGATTTGGCAGGTTCCATGGAGCATACAGAACATTAATCAAGGAGTTCGAAAGAGAGATTGGCCAATTCAAAGACGTAGAGGCTTTCCACTTCTTTAGAAAAAATAATAAAGCTGCAGATATCCTAGCCTCGAAGGAAGTACATAATAATGTAGATTATTTATTGTATCTTACTAACATTCATAATGTACCTGATAGTTAGTTATATCAGGACTTTGCGAGAAAGACTGCGAGTTTCGCACCTTTACTTCTTAGTTTTCTTTTTAAGTTTGTAAGCACTATCAAACATGATAATGCGGGATTGCCTCCTGATTACAGAGGATTATCTTTGTTGACCATGAATAAAAAATACATGTACTACTACATATTTTATGTCAACTACCCTTCACTTTATACATTTAAATAATAATAGAATTATAATCTAACATTCACATGTGAAGCATAAAATTGACTATTTGTTACATAAAGTTATAATTAACTAGGAGAGTATGTAGTAAGGTAACAAACACCTATAAATGAGTTAAAGAGTAACATAACAAACTTAATAGTGAATTCAACATAACTTATTCATGTATTTATAACACTCTCATTTGGATGTTCACATTGTAGTTTGTGTACCGCCTCATTAAAAACTCTTGTCGTGAAAAAACATGTGGGACAAAAACCAAGACTATAGAGAAGAGTATGATCGAAAATATTTATACCACCAATTCTATAGATATCCTTAGCATGATCAAACATCAGGCTAATCGAGTCTATACATTTACAGTCAAACTAACTATCATCATCGCCTAATAAAGATGGATGTGCCTTATATCTCACCTACAATTCAGAGTCATTGGTTACACGAACTGGGTCATTAAAAACCTTGTTTGGAAAAATTTAATGAGATAAAAACCGAAGTTAATGGGAAAAGACTGTGATAATATTGCCCTAATTAAAACATATACTCTTCATGTCGTCCATATACCCTCATGATCATGAGATATTTTATAGAATGTGATACTTTTTGACCAACTATTTAACTATCGTTTGCTCAATAAAAAAGATAACGCATTGCCACAATAAATGATCTTCTTCTATTGCATGAACTATAGATCGATGATCCAAAACTTTAGTATTCTCAAGTTAAATTCAAGTAGCTATATAAGTTATAAAGTTAGATTGTGGAATAGAGATTAGCTACAATTAAGTACAATTAACAAGAATTAAAGATGCTTAGCTCGTACAAAGATTTACCAAGATGAGAACTCTAGACTTCTTATAAGTCCGCGATGAAACTCACGACTAACTTTTATTATATTAAGAACAATTACAAACTTAAGCTACTCCTAGCTTTGTGTAACTCTCTCTCTCTCAAAATACCAGTAACATTCAGCTCATACAAGTAATCTCTCTCTATCAAGCTCCTAAGTGTTTTAGGCTATAGCTTGGCTCACAACGACTTAATCTCTATGTATATTTCCTCTAGATTTCTCTTTATCTCGTGACACTCAAAACTATTGTCTAACAACACTCCTATGCACGCCTTATATAGAAATTATAACTTACATCCCTAAGCTAGCAATTCTATACTTGCATGGCACTGAAGACATCCACCTCAGCGATCCACGTGATCATCTTCACTCTTGAAATGCATCAATGCTCCATATCACTTTGTGTTGCTTCAACTTCATCATCTAGCTTCCACGTTGGCAATCCGTGCTTTCATTGCCTCTCTTGATTTGTCCAGCTTGGCGATCTCCATACATCCACTATCCAAAAGTATTAATCCTAACAACCTCCATTTGTTTCGGTTCCCCTTGTTGTAGCTTCAACGACCTTCCCTCCTTGGACCAAATCCTCTAAGCGAATGCATGCGATTCCACCTGTGGACATGCTTTAACTTCGATTATCTTCTCTTTTTTCTGAATCGTGGTCTCTAGATTTACTACAACACTCGCTCGCTTAAAGCTAGACCTTTCGTCTTCTTATTTCTTCACTTCAACTCTTATTACGTCTTGGTGAGATTCAGCTTTCCTCGTTAGACCTTAGCACAGAACATACACTAGTGTGCTTTTCATGATAATTCTTCCTCAAGCCTTTAATTCTTTGTGCATCCATAAACATTCCGAGAAATTTTGGGTGGATGCAAAAAAGCAACAGTTAGGCACATTACTTGAATTTGTCTATCATTTTAATTGGCCTTTTATCCTTGATTCTTGCTAGTTTCAATCCCTGTTACTCCAATTTTAAATCCTTTAAGGTTTAAATGTTGTAATTGGTTAAATTTATCTATCATTTTCTTGCAGGATGCTTTTCATTCTCTATGTGAAATATGGGTGGAGTCCCATCCAGGAGAGAAATTATGTCAAGAGGAAATTAATAATCTTTGGTTACAAACAACAGGAGATGATGGAAGTAAAGGAATTTATGGGCAAGGATCGCTATACCGCAAGACAGATAATGTGGTCAATCCAGCGGCTCTTCAAGCCCCAAATCCAATTGAGAATCCTCCTGTTATTACTTCTTCTCATCCACTTGGGGGAGTGCAGCCTCGTTTTCCTACACCGATGACCCCGTCTCCAATTGGAAATCTTCATTCTGAGGTAGTGCAACATCGTTCTTCTACACCGCCACAACCTTATTATACTTCTCCTCCTTCTCCATTAAGGAATGAAGGTGAGTATTATAAGGCTGCATACCAACAACAGCAACAAATATTGCAACAACTACTCTCACAAATCCCACAAGGCGGAATGCAAAGGATGGATACAAGTAGGTCTCTTCCCAACCCCTCGACTATGCATACCATTATGCCGTTCCAACAACTTATGTACACGGGTGCACCGAATGTGGATGGAGTCAGCCCCTCTAGTGCTACAGGTTCTTACTTCCCCAATTTCTATGGAAATATATAGAAGATTAGCAGATTGTTGATGTATTTCCTTTGCTTTGATTTTAACTAGTATTTTTATGTCTTAGGAATGAATATTACATCGTTTTGGGTGTTTAAGTTCTGTTTGTAATTTGGTTATGGACATGTCATTTGGTTATGGATATATTTCTCTTTGCTTTTTGTGAATTGTGATCTATGGAGGTACGTTTTAGTTTCTCATTTATAAATATTAATATATTATGCTATTATTATATATGTTTTTATTTTTATTACATTTTATATCTCTATTTATAGTTATAGTCTATGTATTATATGATTAATAAAACTGTTAGGGAATTCAACATCGACGAATATAGTCGTTCAAAAATCTAACGGCCTTAAGTATCGTGAACAAATTGGCGACAATTATATACGTCTATGTGATCAAGATATGTATTTGACGATTAAATTTAATGATAATTTCTTGCCACAAAATTAGATGTCTATATATGTGATAAATATAGTCGTCAATATATTCGATAACTATATTCGTCGATAATTGCTTGCTACATGCGTAGACGTCTTTATAGGTGATAAATGTAGTCATCAATATATTCAACAAATATATTTGTCGGTAATAGTTGCCACATGTGCAGATGTCTATATAGGTGATAATTGTAGCCGTCAATATATTCTACAAGTATATTCGTCGGAAATATTTATGTGACGAATAAATATGTCAAGATGTCTTCAACGACGAAACCACATGTCGATTCGTTTAACATTCATGTTTGTCACTATTAGGTATACACTATACCCCGACGTTTCCTGTAACATCGTTGTTTTCGACGAAAATCAAAATTATGTCGGCAAAAATGACAAGCATAAATATCACTATCTCTCATTTTTCTAGTAGTGAGCTATAGGCTAGTAAATCATCTCATTTTTTAAAATATAGTATAAAAGACTATATATTTGTTATATATTGTAATAAACTTATTGAAAGTTGATTAATGGAACCTAATTGGAATATAATGTGATCTGGTGGTTATTGACGTGCCATAACCGGCGGTGGAGGTTGGCTAAGAACCGGCGGTTGATGTGGGGCAAGAACCGGCGGTTTTGGTTGGGCAGGAACCGACGGTTTTGGTTGGACAGGAATCGACGGTGTCGTCACTGCGTTTAAAAGCAAATAACAGTTGCGTCATTTAGCAACACCCTAAAAATTATATCAATAATTATATCAATTTGCACTATTTTTATTATAAAAATACATCTCATGTATATCATATAATTTATAGAAGTTTTTTTATTGTAAAATTATATCTTCTAGCTAGAATCCACTTATCTAATAATACTACAATATAATATTGTTTTTATAATATTTTATTTTATTTTAATTTATTTCAAAACTATATTTCCTAAACTTTCTCTTATATTCTAATAGTATAATAAAAAAAATTAAAAGATTATCTTGTAAATAAAAAAAAAAAAGTAGAAAAGTGTTAATGGAAATTGTAACAATATGCACTATTTTATATTATTTTATTATAAACATATATTTCATGTATATCATATAATTTATAGAAGATTTTTAAATTATTTTTATTTTAGTTTATCGTAAAACTTATCTCCTAGAATCTCTCTTATCTTATGATAGTACAATATAAAAAACATCCTCTTCTAACTAAGAAAAACGTAAAAAGTTGTTATTGAAAACTTTATCAATATGCACTATTTTGTATTATTTTATTATAAAAATACATCTGATCTATACATATAATTTATAGGTACTTTGTATTATTTTATTGCAAAAATACATCTCATATATATCATGTAACTTATAGAAGATTTTCTCTTATTTTTATTTTAGTTTATTATAATACTATATCTCCTAGAATCTCTCTTATCTTATGATGGTACAATATTAAAAAAAAATAATCTTTTAATTTAAAAAATATAGAAAAGTGTTAATGAAAACTTTATCAATATGCACTATCTTAATCTTAATCTTAATCTTAATTTTAATATATATTAAAGCAAAACTATTTCAAGTTTTCTCAAGAGTTTAGACCCCACCATTACTTATATATCAATCCCCTATTTGTCACACTATTCTCTTTCCTCTTTATTAATATTTTCTTTTTTCTTTTTCCATCACCTATATTAATATATTGAAGCTACAATTAGATATATTATTTTTTATAAAGCAAATCTTATTAAGTCTTATTCTTAACCGATTATCTATGTAAGAATATATATTATTTCTAGAATATCTTATTATAGTGATATTTATTTATAAGTCAATAAAATTTAGTAAAACCAATACAACCTATATACTTTTAAAGTGTACAATTTTCTCCTTATTTAGTCAATTATTTATTAGGTATAATTTTTTTATTGTGTCTATTATTGGTTTCAAAGTTTGATATATAGAGAAAATAATTTGATTTGTGATTCCGATTTAGCATTATAAGAGTTAGATGTTATTTCGTAGAAGTTAAATCTAGAGTCGGTCATTTGTATATATTATTTGGATTATAGTAGTACTATTCACCATGTATCACTATTTTATCTAATAACTATTTATCATCTCATCAATCTCACAACTTAATCAAATATCGCATCTATGATATACTTTCTTAGAGGTAGGTTCCGGTGTAAAGTGCCCTTATGGTGTGAAATGTGAAAAATGTTGAGCCATTAGATTAGAAAATGGAGGACTGTGATTAAAAGATGATTTTTTTAATGATTTCACGCGATGACATTTTTATAATTAATGGTGAATTTTTTTTTAACGTTTTAATGTGTTTTTTTTTATCTCCTTAAAACTGAACGATTGCGTGTTATACGTTAACATTAACGTGTTATATGTATACCCAAGAAACTTCGCACTTTACACCATAAAAACACTTCACACCAGATCCTTATTCTACTTTTCTATAGAAAATATTATTTACAATTTATATAGGACATACGCTAGTTTAAGGATTACTATGGAACGAATGTAAATTTAGAGACCAATTTTTTTTTTAAAAAGTATGAAAATTTAAAGATTAAGCGATCTAATTAAACCAAACTAAAAGCTTAAATAATAAATCCATCACTAACATCTTATGAATCCTTATCTTATCAAGACAAAATAGAAAAATGAATTTTATAATCCCCTCCCAGTCAGCTTTATTAGTAAACAATAACTAATCCGTGGAAAACCAGAGTCAATCATTAGCTTTGAGCCAAACAATGAAAGCTAGATCTGAAGCATTCAAAATCTTGTAACCTATAGCAGTGATCAGCAGAATGAGAGAAACTGAGAAATTACCATTTACGATCAACGAAAGAACTTGAATGTTCCCTAACTCAAGCAGATCCGACCATAAACCGACAGCGTTGAGGTACTCCACTTCTTTCCATTATCCACAGATTCAAGCTTTTGAATTTGCTTGAGAATATTTTGTAGGGGAAGAAATGTCTATAAGTGATCGGCTAAGTGACCTACCACTGAGTATTATCCATCTCATTCTAGCTCGTGTCCCGATCAGATGTGCTATCGGAACAAGTCTATTGTCAAGGCATTGGAGGTACACATGGACTACTCTTCCTCACCTTATTATTAACTGTGATGAAGATGATGATGATGATGAGTACATGGATGAATTTGATGAGAGCACGAACAATTTCATCAGTAATTTGCTTCTCCATCACAAAGGACCAGTCTATAAGTTCAAAATGTCGTACTGGTGCAGTTTCAGTATTGACAGTGTTGAGGAATGGGTTCTTTGTTTGTCAAGGAATGATATCAGAGAATTGACCATTGAAATAGACTCGGATGGGAATTGTGGTGCAAATTTGTTGAAGTCAAGTATATATTTATGTACAAAATTGACCAAGTTGAAGCTTTGGAGTTTCAAGATGGATCCACCCCCTCCAGCATTCAGAGGATTCTTCTTCCTCACATGTCTGGTTCTTGTTGGAGTTAAACTCTCTCCTGAAGGATTCGAAACCCTCCTTGCTTGTTGTCCTCTTCTTGAGAGATTAACAATACTATTCTTTTCAAGTTTAGACCTCAGAATTCGTTCTCCAAATCTCAAGATTGTGCAAATAGTTGGCTATCACAGAAAATTATGCTTGTATGCTCCCTGTCTGAATCAAATATGTGTGGAATTAACAGCGAGCCATTTCAAACCTGAAGATCAAAGCTCGATTTGTAACTATACCAACTTCCTTGGCGGTTTTAGTAATCTCGTGTTGTTGGCTGGATTGGGCTACTTCACACGGGTAACTAAACAATCTCTTCACCCTCTTCATCCTTTTCACGTGTCTTTCAATCTTTCTTATAAGCTTCTTTTTTGGCGTGTGTGCATCTTTCAGTACTTGAGCATTGGCATTGAATCCTGTCATACTACCTTAGTGTTTCATCACCTCGAGGTTATTAAATTACATGAAGTGAGTCTCCGAGATATAAAAGAGATATCAGTGGTTGCTCGTCTCATTCTTGGTGCCCCTAATCTGCACAAACTCCAAATCAAAGCATTGCTTCGACGTGAAGATGGAGCTCCAAATCCAGATATATCTTTCAGGGAGTACTTTGGATTTGCACCCAATTTCACACTTGAGAAGCTTAAAGATGTCAGTTTGGAATCTGTTTGCGATTATCCCTCCGGTATGCAATTTGTCAAATTTTTGCTTGAGATCTCACCTGTGCTTGAGACAATGAAGGTTCAACTTGTAGAACACAGTCCTCATTTTGACAATGTGTCATCTGAAGTGTTGGGGTTTGGCAAAGCTTCTCGAAATGCCAGGGTTACGGTCAATATAAGTCCCAAAGATTGTTAACCCTTAGTTTTAGTTTTGTGTTTACAGTATATCCTACCTTTTAAAACAGATCTAAAATGTTGTAGTAGATAGTCTTGTTCTGTGTTATCTGCTAATTTTGTTCTGTGTAGTTTCCATTATTACATTATAATTGAAACGAGTAAGTTCTGCACTATCTTTGTGGCTTACTTCTTTTATTTATTTTTTAACATACTGAACAAACAGGTTAGTTATTATGCAATGTTTAGCTATCTAATCATGATTTATGCTTGTATCAATTCAACTAAAATCAGTTGGAAATCAATTCATTGGCTTCTAAAAATTACTGAAAATCAAATTTATACGGGAATCAACGGTGCAGATTATTTTTTTGGTTGGCGCAGTTAGGTTTCTCTGCATTTAATTTGTAAAAGATGACTTAACATTAAATTCAGTAGAAAATATAAATTTATGGCTCTGCATTTATTTTGCAAATAACTATACCTGCACCCAAGAAAGCCCAATTTATAAAACACGTTATTGTCTTATAACTCAAGCTCATCGAGTAACAATTTCCAATAGAACATATAGAGTACAATCACAACAATCTAAACAGTAGATAGTAGAAATTGCAACAACAATGTTATATACAATCTAATGCACTTAATTTTCAGACAAAAAAATGCTCCAATAGACCAATAGTCTGCATTTCTTCATGTTACTGAATTTTTCTTCTTCCTCTTTCCACCTCTTTTTCTTCTTTTACTTCCAACATGCTTTCTACTTGAAGTGACCAAAACACAGTTTGGATCGAAGAGAGGTCTAGGCCACAGGCCAGACAACAATCAAACACAAACAAACTAAAGCAGTAAATGTAAATGGATACAAGACAATTTTAACGAGGTTAGATCAAATAGATCTACATCCTCAGGACCTCAAGAAAGATGGTCCAATCCACTATGGAAACCAGAATACAAGAGGTAATTGTGTGTCCAACTAATTACAACCACTTAGAAGTAGAAAATGAGAAAGAGCTAACTACAGAAAAGGAATAGGAACTCCCTCTCGGTGAAGAACAGTGCTCGAAGGCACACTCAGTACACCAGCTATTGACCCTTCACAACTCCTCCACTTCGAAGTCTTCAAAACTTCAGATCAACAATGGAGAAGAGACACTAGAGAAGAAACCCTAGCATAACTCCAGAAATGTTTAGAGTGGCGGAAGAAAAGCAAATGAAGACCTAACCTCAACCTAGGATTTTATCCCTATTTATACCTTAGTTATTGCATAGTTAAAACTCAGCGTTTTAGCACTGAAGCTTCAATCAGGCAATGTACATTCCAACGGTCATATTCTTGGGTCTTAGTTAAATAGCCCAATAGCAGAAGCAAAAGCCAACTCCTCAAATTCTCCTTGTAGCCCATTCGAGCACAGGCCCGACAAAATGGCTAAGTCCAATTAAGAACTCCATGTCATATTCTACCATGGGCCAATACTTCAAGAATGGGTACAAGTTGTGAGAAGTAACTAGTTGGAAGATTTAAATGGCCTAAACTTAGGAAATTACAAATCATAACAATCACCCTCTTAATTTTCTATGTTGCAAAAAAGTAGATTGGGGCCCAATGGCATGTTTGATCAATCGGAGCATTTTGTAAGCGTACCTTCCCATACACCAAAACCACAATAGTCTGCGTAGTTTTGGTAGAATAGAGCAGCATCAGATAGAGATGAGAAGAATTGTCCAACAAAAGGCTTGATGTCAACTACACAATTTGGAATGTAATATATCGAGCTTCCAAGAGAAACCTCAACAATTTCTTGAATATCTTGCTTAGATTTATCTTTAAAGATAATTTGCATGTGTGTTAGATTCAACGCATTCAACACAAAATGCATGCCAAATTAGGAAAATAATGCAAATAATTCACCACAAAATGCATGCCATTTGCAAAAAAATGCAACACATTCAACACGTTCACCATAAAAATGCATGTCTGATGCAACACGTTCACAACATGAAAATGCATTGTGATTGACAAAAACTGCACTCTGATTGACAAAAAATACAAGAGAAAGAAATGCATGTCCAACAAAAGGCTTGAAGTCAACTATCTTTTTCAGATTTATGTATAAAAGATAGAAGCAACTCATTGAACATAAAATGCATGTAATTTAGGGAACAATGTAAAAAAAACACCACACAATGCATGTCATTTTCAAAAAAAATACAACACATTCAACACAAAATGCACTTTGATTGACTAAAAATGCAAGAGAAACAAAATGCATGTCCAACAAAAAAACTTGATGTCAACTATCTTGCTCAGATTTAGGAAACAATGCAACACAAAAATTCATGTCTAATGCTTCAATTTTTTTCCTTCATTGTTTCGATGAGGAACGCAAACCCAAAAGGAACAAAAAGGAACACAATGACGGTGCATCAGTGGAGAACAACTGCATCCATAGAGAGAAAAGAGGAAAAAGTGACGAACTACCTGCATCCATGGCAAAAAATAGAGAAAAAGTAACACAATGACAATGAGGAATAAAAATTGTGAGGGAGAAGAACGCAGAGAATCACGAAGAGATCAAACAACCTGCATCCACGACGAAAAAAAAATAGCGAGGGAGAAGAACGAAGAGAAGAGGATTGGGGAAGAAAAAACCTAACGGAAAAAGAGAGCGCTTAAGACTAATATGCACTTAAAAAAGCGAGTAAATCTGGATTGTCCGTTTGAGCTAGATCGGACGGTGTGGAGTAGTTCACATTTTACAAGTTAGTATGCGTACGCACCTGACACTTTTCCTATATATATATATATATATATATATATATATATAGAGAGAGAGAGAGAGAGAGAGAGGTGAGTTCCAGTAAAACGGTTCTTGTTGTAAAACGCTAGTACTAATCTGGACCATTAGATTGAAGCAAATGGATGGGCTGGAATTGATTGGAATAATTAGATTGATTTTAAGAAAATAAATAAAAATCAAGTATAGAGACTCTAGGAAGGAAAAATAAATATGGAAAATAATAAAATCTCCGAGTATGCATGGTTCTTCATTAACGCTTCTTCTTCTCCATCCTAATCACTATTAGAAAATCATTAAAGCTTTTTGCTGCTTCATCCATCAAGATTTTTTTCATTCAAGAGGCTACAGTTTTATCAAAATCAATAAAGGTGTATTTTTCGAGTTAATTCTTGTAATTTTTCCGATTTATGACATGATATTCGGGATCGTAGTTTCAGTATTCATTGGTTGCAGTCATAGTTATGTTTAAAGGTGTGTTCTTCGATAAATATCACCATGGAACGGGCAACTCGCTCACAATCTCATAAAACTCTCACAATAGTCATAAAGTGTCTCTTCATCTTCCTGCTCTACATTAGCAATAGTTCTCTTCAAGGTAGTCGCCTTCTTGGCGGGTAAATACTTGTCAAGGAAGGCCTTGTGTAGCTTGGACCAAGTGTCAAAAGTCCCCGTTGGCAGATGGTAATACCAATTTCTAGCAGTGTCCTTCAGTGTAAAACCGAATGTCCTCATCTTGATCTGCTGCTCTGTAACATTCCCTAGCTTGTCTTATTGCACATGCAAATGTCGTGGAATTCACTCAAGTGCATGATCTGATCTCTCCAGCAAAATCCATGAAACTTTTGGAGAAGATTAATGACACCAGATTTGAGCTCGAAGGAGAAACGGGCACCCAAAGGAGGTACACTAACCGCCAAGGGCTATTGAGTGAGGTCAGGAGCTATAAGCTCTCAGAGTGTGCGGGCAGCCATGTTCTCAAGAACGATATCGTGCACGAAAACTCGTAGATTTCTATGAAATGTCCGGTCGATTTTAAGATCAGGGTCAAGCAAACCGGAATCAATAGTTTGGGTCTGGAACATAAGATAGATCCACACCAAGGTTAAACACACAAAAAGTATCAAAAAAAAATTTGCTTCCCCGGTAACGGTGCCAAATTTGACGAAGGCTAAAGTCGTATGCCTTATCAAAGAATTACCAAACTACCTCTATAGAATATAGTGGTAAGTAAGGGTCGAACCCAAGGGAGTCAACTATCCTTGTAAAGCTTATGTGTGATTAATAAATAAGGATTGGGAAGGGGGTACAAGTAACACAAATATGCAAACACGAGAAATAGGAAGCAATGGATTAAAGACATTTAGTCACCATATCTCTGCATAATAGATAGGAAGATGATCCTAGATTACTAATACCCTACGTTTATACATTAATCCTTGTTCTAAGAAAGTAACTAGTCCAAATAGTCCTAGAAACCCTTATTGTCGCTACAACCAAGGAAATACCAAGATTCAATAACAGATTAGCATTAAGATCAAGAATAGATAGGTTCATGCAATATCATAGAAAAATCGTTGGATACTCGACACGAATTTGATAAATCTACACAAGATGCACTCGTGAATAATTTATGCAAATTATGCTTGCTACCATAAAACAAGACTTTTCAAATCGAATTGTCTAGTTTTAGCAATATGATAAACATCAATAGATCTAGTTAGCTACTCTATAAAAATCAACATAAATCAATCAAAGCTTAAGCACAAGAAATATCAAAACAACTTTATATTGAATAATACACAAGGGTTCAGAATCTTATAATCTAGCCAAATCTGAGAGCCTCAATCCAAAGAGTGAACAAGAGGATTAGTTCCTCATCATCTTTGCAAGAGAAAAAGTCTAAGAGTTTCTACAGAGAAATGGAATTGAGAATATGAAATAATATGGTCAAAACCCTATAAAAAAGGTTCTTAATCCCCTCCCAAAAAGGAAAAACCGAAACTACTTCAAAGCCCATAAAAGAGAAAGCGGTTAAAAAGACTTCCGGATTGGGAGTTATATCGCAGTCGAGACAGCGGTCGGCTGACCGCGACCGCGGTTTGATCTCTGTTGAATGGTCCCCGCACTGAATGGTGTGACCGCGATCGCGGTCAGCCGACCGCGGTTTAGGCTATGTAGGCTTCTTCTTTGTTCTCTCACCTCTTCGCCTTTACTTCGTCGTCTTTTGTCCTGATGCCTCATTTTCTCTATTTAACGACTAAATGCTTCTGAAACGCACCTATATTCACCTAATATCCACTCTTGGCACCATACGGGATTGCGTCTATCAATTTTATAGGTTGAGATATGCTTGATGGATCAAGACAATCTAAAGTGTAATAGAAATATAATATTCTAATCAGGCTGATTATAAAATGATTTGCCAATTGAACTATAATTGTTAAAATTGAAGAAAAGGAATTGGAAGTTATCAGTCTAATCTCCAAAAAATGAAAGAAAATGCAAAAAAAAATATTAAAAATTCAAATGAATGTGACTATGTAAGAGTCAGATGCTAGCTTTAGTGTACTTTGAGCAATTAGAGTCATTTAGTTATGGTAAAAGTGTAATTAATCACCATAAGGAGGTTGATGAGAAAAGTTATCCGAATTACATTGGTAAATTGGATGGAAAATTAGTTTGCCATTGTTGTTTTTGTTTGTTCATGTGTTTGGTGAGTATTCAGTTCAATAGTGAAGTTGCAATTAAGCTATTTTCCTCATATCTACGTTCGCAGCCCCATGTGCATCAACATTATACTTGATCCCTTATACAATGTACAATTCATATAATATTTCGAACCATGAGCAAAACCCCGTGCGAAGCACGGGCGTCAAGAGCCTAGTAATACATATAAAGTTGAGTTTTTTAGTCATCTAATGCCTCTAAAATCAACTACAATTTAATTACAAATCTAAATCTAATTTTATTATTATTTCTTTAATCTCTCATAACCAATTAGACTTTCAGTCTTCTACAAAACATATAAAATTGAGTAATTGTGATTCCTTTAGTGCTTCACTTTTGTATTCATGAGAGAATGTTACATAATTGATGTTGCGCTTAATTTGGTAGTTAAGTGGATTGTTCTGATTGTAACACATTGCCTCAATGACTCTTCATTTCCCTAAATGCTCTCCACATTTCTGTTTAAGATGGTACTAAATTTATGCTATTTGCAATGCTTCATTTGTCACCGTATCAAATTTGATCACACATGTCCCAAGAGATCACCCCAGTTTGGATTCACATAAGTTGGTATTGATACGTTTATGTAGATTATATTAAAGTAATGCATTTATTTGGATGTTAAGTATTTATTTAACAATGTTAGTGTTTTTCCTTATTATAGTGGTAATTCTTCCATTGTCTTACATATGACATGCTAGAGTAGAGGTGGTGTTGAAGACTCATGAGCCCAACTCCACTTGTAAGTAACAAGTATGTTTTTTTCTCTTTGATTTTCTTTCTTTGAATTTCATTCTATCAATTGTAGGTTCAGATTTATTTTATATCTAATTGCAAGATGTACGAGTACTTGTCACTTGGATTCTTGCTTATGGATTCATGCAATCATGGGTATTTATCAAGGTATCTACATAATTAGGTAGACAAACATTTTCTTCTTTTGATTTTTCTTGGTATAATACTATCTTTTTTTGTACGAAACTTTTATAATTCCCTTGACTGTACAACAAAAGAAATATATTACAACTTGGGAAGTCCATAGAGTAAAATGTTAGTTGGGACATCTTTCTTTTTTGTACTTAGCAACTCCAAAACCCCCAAGTAACTATCTTACTGAATAACGAAATATTTTACAAAGTGAATGTATGTTCTATTCTGAATTATGCCTCCAAATTCAACTTAATTTTTGGTAATGCTTTAAAAAACTCAACTTTATGTATTATGATTTCTCATTTTCTCAATTTACCCTTACTTTCGTAATTGATCATTCTTAAAATAAATATTAAAAAAACTAAAAACTTTCAAATAAAATGAATCATCATCTAATCTAATCTAATCATATCATCATAACACTTATAAAGTTGAGTTCTTTTAAGCATTTATTGTCTTCAAACTCAACTTGGTTTTCTGAATTGAGTGTGATATATAACCTTTGTAGGTTAACTATTAATTCATTGAAAATCATTAGAATGGTTGATTTTAAATGCAATTGAGATGGTCATAAATACTTCAAAAAACTCAAGTTTATAAGTAGTATTATTGTTGTTGTTGTTGTCCTTCTTATTATAAAATATAAAATTAATCACCTCCAGATTAATAATCATAATACCCGTAACTAGATTGGTCGTTAAACAGTTGAAATTTCATTCTGATTGCTTTATTAATCACTCTCGTATGAATAATCGGAAGACCCATAATTACACCGAGTGTTAGACTATTGAAATACCTCTAAAATCAACTATTTTTATTTAATCTTTCTTCTTGTGGGAGGTTATGAAATTCATTATGGTTGCAAATTGATTGTCTAATAAATAATTATAAAACCTAAACCCCTAAATCATCCTAATCGTAAACCCAAATAAATCAATTTTATAACCTCTACAAATCAACGATCTTTTATTTAATCTTTTCTTCTTGTGGGAGATTATGAAATTCGTTATGCCTGAAAAATTGATTGTCTATAATAAATAAAAATACTTATAAATTTGAATTTTTGAAGCATTAATTGCCTCCGAATTCCACTTAATTTTTATTTAAAATTTCTCAATTTATACTCTTACTTTCATAGATTACTAGGACATTCCGGGCCTTGATACGCACGGACTTTGATTATTCTCTTGTGATTACATTGCGTCCTTTTTTATATTATATGTGATAATATTAGAAGATTAGACCTAGAATCTTTTTGCCCGTACTTTTCACGGGTCTTAAGTATATCAATATTTTAGCTTATTTGATGAGATTGATTTATATTTCATGTAGGTCTAATTCTAAGTTATTGCATACAATGTTAAATAGGTAAAATTCTAATCAGTGTAAACGTCCATATATGTTATACACAACTAAATAGCTTTTATTGAAAATAGGTCTTAATTTCTTAAAAATGTCATCAATTACTTTTTTATGACACCATAATAACCATAAATTACATGCAATACCCATAATTTCTTAAAAATGTCCTCAATTACTGTTTGGTGACACCCCTAAAAGTTCATTTATATATACGTCGATATTAGATGCTTGGTATTAGATACTTGATATTAGATTAGATAAATATATTAGTTATAGATAGATTAGATTAGATTTGTATTTTAAAAATCCTACATACTTAATATAATCATATATCAATTTTATCTTTTAATTGGATAACATGTCAATTTCGGTCAAGTTGTTATAATAAGTTAAATCATTAGATTGTAATAATAATTGATATCTTTTTTAGCTAAAGACAATTACTTAGAATTATTGAGTCATTTATTTTTTGAGAGTTAAACTAATGAGAACTACTTGAGTGTTCTTTTTATCTTTTAAGATTAATAGAAGATATTTAATAGGGTATATTGAGGACATTTATTATTTTGATATGTGCATGATACTTTTATATTAGAAAATGTGATTATAAAATTTTAAAGGTACACATAGAGGTTGTCATGTATATGATTTTGAATTGAAACATAATATTACATATTAAACATTATTTTCAAATAATACAATTGAACTTTGCGATTGTGATTTCTTTAACATGCTTTACTCAAATTTGATAAAATGTTTATATTTTTATCAGCGGATAATTTTTTGTGTAATTTGATACTCGTATGGAATTATAAATTATGTATAAAAATAAGTTAAAAATAATACATTTCTTTTTTAAAATACTCCATTAATTTTTAGTAGGATGAGTTATTGGTCATTTATTGTTTTTGAACTCTTGTAACTTCTGCGTTAAATGTCATTACTTTGACCAGATGAATTGAATTGTTAAATGTCATTACTTTGGCATTCAATTAGGCATTTACTGAAAATGGTACAGCCTAACTATTATATATAATAGAATTAAGCATGCATTGTATGAGAACTTTTTCTAATTATAGACCTACATGAAGTATAAATCAATCTCATTAAGTAAGCTAAAATATTGATATACATAAGACCCGTGAAAAGTATGGGCAAAAAGATTCTAGTTCTAATCTTCTAATCTTATCACATATAATATAAAAAAGTACGCAGTGTAATCACAATAGAATAATCAAAGTCCAGTGCGTAGCACGAGCCGGAATGTCCTAGTTGTATAATAGAAAATAGCATAGATTTGTGATCTATATCAGATCTCACCATCACTATCAATGTGATTTTTGAAATTCATATGCAATATGGCGAAGTCTGCAATGTTTTTTGGCTAGTGAAAATCCCATAATTAAAAGGAAATTTTTCTATGCATCAAGTGTATGTCTAATCGAGGCCAATATGAAACAAAATACTTAAATCATAATAAAGATAAGAAATATAAATAAGAATTACTCAATGAAAAGGGGAATTAAGAAAAGTTGATTTCTTTCTTGCCTAATATAGATTCTCATAATAATGAAAGAGAATCAATCTACGTAAGTTGTTGACCGAAGAAGATGGAAGAAGGGGGTGGTGAAAGCCGGTGGAGTGGTGAATTTGGCATTAAGAGAGGCGAAGAAAGCAAAAGAAGTGCCATGACCAATGAGTTATGAGGTTGTACACTCATAGTGAGGATTGGACGAAGGAAGAAGCTTATTAATCTAAAGGGTATTTAATGGATGAGAGGCAAGCGAAAGGTTCAAGCTCCCGTTGTAATCGTGACTTTACTTATACGGGTATCTTGATGATGGAGGCAATAAAGTTGCTCAATCAATTAGTAAGTTGGAAGGTCATAAGTCATAACTCATAAGTTATTGTATGTAAAGCATAAATTTGGATTGAGATAAATAAAAAATATACTATTATTATTAAAATTAGAGAAATAAGAAAGAGTTGATTTTATAGTAATTTATTGCTTCAAAAACTCAACATTATTGATTTGAACCCCTAATCTTTATATATATTAAGATAAGATAAGATAAGACTAAGATATTTGCAAAATTCAATAGGAATAAAGGTGTATTTATTGTTTCTTAAACCCCACATTTAGTGATTTGAAGTACCCCTAATCTTTATATATATTAAGATAAGATAAGATTAGATAGATAGATAAAATCTTGTTGCCTTATATATGTCAATTTTAGCTTATGTGATGAGTTTATTCTATGGTTCACGTAGGTGTAATTCTAGTTTATTTCATACAATGTTAAATACGTCAAATATTAATACTATAAATATATTTATATAGGTCTAATTCTAATTTATTTTGTAAAGAAAATTAAACAATAAATTTTTTTATGAAAAAAAGTTTTTGATCAAGAATTTGCCAAACAAACCCAAAATAGGAATAGATTAATAAGTAGGGAATTTACTGTTATCAAACAATGCCAAATTTATGTTATATTAAAGTTTACTTGGAGTATGATCAAACCAACTTTACAACCGTGACAGTTAATTGGGCAAGAGAAACCTCTGATGCATTAAAAGAATGTATGTTATAGATTAGATTAGGTTTTATAATTAGTTTTAAGATTAAATTTGATAATATATAACTAACATAATTGTAGGATTGTTTTAATTCATCTTATCTTTTGGATACAAGTAGATATGTGCAGTGTAAGCCATTTCTATGATATTATCAGATGAATACTTCTTTCTACACCGCTCAATGTTCTAAAGGTGGCTAAAGCTCAATCCATTGATGCAATTAACTACATTATAGGAATCCGAAAATAAGTTGTCAATTCCATGATCATGATAAGCATTTCTCAACTTCCAAGTTGGTGCTCTTAAGGTTCCACCATCAGGAATTCTTGTACTTGCAATTCTTTGTAGCTTCTCCAAATTAATCTCTTCTTATGACAACAATCTGAATAAGAAAACAATTGAAATCAATCCAAAATTGAAACCCCTACACCATAATCAAAAGAAATTTGGAACCCTAAATCCATGAAATCTAACAGCTGCTAATAAGGAGGGCGATGAAAATTAAAATAGAGTCCTAACCTCGTACTCAAGATCCGATCTCTTCTCGTCAACCACTTCTTTATCGGGTTTGGATCTGATTTTAACTTCCATCTCTACATCCATTTTTGGGAGGCTGGAAAATGACGATGGCGGATGCGTACATCAATGCAATTGTCGCGCATCAATATGTAGCATTAGATATCATCGGGATCGAAGGGAACACCGGTTGTAACGGATGTAGTTAAGGAGGAATTCAATGGTAATCGAATGTGTTTGACTGCTTGATGAAACACAGAAAGTAAGTCAGATGAAGAAATTAATGAGATGAGTGAAACGTTGGAATTGGAAAGGAGTGAATGCACCTTTGACCAATGAAGGAAACGGCGATGGCTACTCGGCTACGAAATTGAAGACGGTGAAGAAACATTGTGGGCCTATAATGAAAAAATCGAAACACAAGCCGGTCCAATACGTAGACGATGAAGTAACACTGTGGGCCTTTCTTTAACTAACCGAAAACAGGCCCGTACAAAACGGATGAATGAATGGGCCTATTCCTCTTCCTCTACAAATTAAATGTGGGCCTTTTACACGAAAAATAGTACCAACGCAAATCTGGGCCAAGTAAACATAGCTAAGCAACATAATTAGGGTATAATTAAATGTTGGCCTTTTACAAATTAAATGTGTATTAGGATCACATTTAGTATTTTCTGCATCCCCTAAGACTATAGTATACTAGTGAAGTGATGGTATGCCCGTGCTACGCACGGGCTATTGTGTCTTCTTTTTTTTAAAGGAAAATTACTTTTATTTAAGAGTTGTGTGCTTCGTATGGGCTTGTGTTTGGGTTGTTGGATCTTTGTATAGGTGAAAACATATAATTGAGGCAGCATTCTCCTTAGAAATAAATAGAATAATTTGTTGCTTTAACATACAATATGCATTGTCAGTCAAGCACATACTTGCAAATGAAGCTTTTTTTATTACGTAACTTGTGTGACCATGTGTGATACTCCGTGGATTATTGTACATTACATTGTTTTGATTAGGTAAGTAACCTTTCGTTGTTATCATTTGAGCCTATTTTTTAAAGTTTTGAATTCCATTTCATCCACTATATTAACTAACATCGTAAAATGACAACAAACTATATACACATATTAAGAATTGAAGGTAATAGAAAAGATGGAAGAAAACATGCAGAAGAATAGAAATTTATAGGAATAAATTGACATTAAGTTTGACTTCGCTTTGATATTGATCATCTTTTCCTAATCAGAAAATCACTCAATTTTTTTATTCGTATTTATAGATTCATAGTGATGGCCGCTCTTATGGGACTGCATGCGTGCATTCATTTTTGTATTTATAGAGTGATAGAGGTTATGCTTTGACTTCTGCAAAGAAGGGTCGCAACATAAAAAGAGAAAAAGGTTAAAGGCGGTTTTTAGAATGAGAATCTTTAATTGTACTAAAGGATATTAAAATGAATTACGTGGAGTCTTGTAATTCAAAGAGACATGAAGTTAAATTTAATTAATTTGACTATTTATCTTCCATAATCAAGTAGAGGGATAATACAACTTCTATTTTATTTGAGAGTTTTTCGTTTTTTTAGCATTTATTTCAAAAATGATCAATAATGAAAATAAGGGTATGTTGAGAAATATGCTTAAAAAAACTTAACTTTATAAGGATTATGATATGATATGATGTATAGATTAATGGTGATGGGCTCTCTTACAGGATTGTATGTGTGCGTTCATTTATTTATTTATAGAGCAATGGAGGTGATGCTTTGACTTGTGCAAAGAAGGGTCAGAACATAGAAAGAGCAATGGTTCAATGCGGTTTCAGAATAAGAAAGGACTTTATTTAATAGTAATAAAGGATCATAAGTGAATTATGTGGACTCTTGGAATTCAAAGGGATGCGAAGCTTAATTTACTTAATTTGACTATTTATCTTTCCTAATTGAGTAGAAGGCTAATGCAATTTTCATTTTATGTTAAAGATTCATGGTGATGGCCGCTCTTATGGGACTGCATGCGTGCATTCATTTCTGTATTTATAGAGTGATAGAGGTTATGCTTTGACTTCTGCAAAGAAGGGTCGGAACATAAAAAGAGAAAAGGTTTAAGGCGGTTTTGAGAATGAGAATATTTAATTGTACTAAAGGATATGAAATGAATTACATGGAGTCCTTGAATTCAAAGAAACATGAAGTTAAATTTAATTAATTTGACTATTTATCTTCCATAATCAAGTAGAGGGTTAATACAACTTCTATTTTATATGAGAGTTTTTCGTTTTTCTTTCGCATTTATTTCAAAAATGATCAATAATGAAAATAAGGATATGCTGAGAAATATGCTTAAAAAAACTCAACTTTATAAGGATTATGATATGATGTATGAATTTATGGTGATGGACTCTCTTATAGGACTGTATGTGTGTGTTCATTTATTTATTTGGACTCTTGGAATTCAAATGGACGCGAAGCTTAATTTAGGCTTTGTTTGGAAAAATCATGATCATGACTTTTTTTTCTTAGAAGTATTTATTGTTTAATTTTCTTTTTAAAATGTTTGACATCGTTTTCCGTGATGAAAATATTTTTTACGAAAAAACGTGAAATGTCTTTATAAGTACATTACAAAACAAACCCTTACTTAATTTGACTATTTATCTTTCCTAATTTAGTAGAAGGCTAATGCAATTTTCATTTTATATGATAGATTTTAGTTTTTCTTTCACACTTATTTCCGAAAAGATGATTAAAGAAAATAAGGACAACTGGGGAAATTTAAACAAAACCCAAGTTGAGTTTGAGGGCATACTTCTCAAATCGATTTAGATCTAAGAAGAAAATCGAGTTTATGATGTAGAGGATCCCGTATGTGGGCAACTACAGAGCATACTTCTCAAATCAATTTAGATCTAAGAAGAAAATCGAGTTTCTGATGTAGGAGATCCCATATGTGGGCAACTACAAAGCATACTTCTCAAAAGAGAGGAAGAGAGGAAAATATTCTTGCACAATGAAGAATTTCTCTATTTATAGGCTAAGGAGGAGGGATTGGGCTATTGGGCTAACCAAATTGGACCGAGTAATAGGAATTCTAGAGGTTAATGATGTCAAACAATAAGGAGGGTATTAATGATGCCAAGGCTATATTCAAATGCAAGGGAAATTAAAAATGTGTGAAAATGGGTCTTCAATGGAGGAGTAATGAAAATACAAATTTAAATTTAAGATTTCAAAGTCCCCCTAATCTTTATATGTACTAGGACCTTCCAGCCCGTGCTACGCACGAACTTTGATTATTCTATTGTGATTACACTGCATGCTTTTTTATATTATATGTGATAAGATTAGAAGATTAGACCTAGAATCTTTTTGCCCGTGCTTTTCACTGGTCTTATGTATATCAATATTTTAGCTTATGTGATGAGATTGATTTATATTTCATGTAGGTCTAATTCTAAGTTATTTCATACAATGTTAAATAGGTCTAATGCTAATCAATGTAAACGTCCATATATGTTATACACAACTAAACACCTTTTTATTGAAAATAGGTCTTAATTTCTTAAAAATGTCCTCAATTACTTTTGACACCATAATAATCATAAATTACATACAAAACCCATAATTTCTTAAAAATGTCCTCAATTACTGTTTGGTGGCACCCCTAAAAGTTCATTCATATATACGTCGATATTAGATACTTGGTATTAGATACTTAATATAATCATATATCAATTTTATCTTTTAATTGGATAACATGTCAATTTCTGTCAAGTTGTTATAATAAGTTAAACCATTAGATTGCAATAATAATTGATATCTTTTTTAGCTAAAGACAATTACTCAGAATTATTGAGTCATTTATTTTTCCAGAGTTAAACTAATGAGAACTACTTGAGTTTTCTTTTTATTTTTTAAGATTAATTAGAAGATATTTAATAGGGTATATTAAGGACATTTATTATTTTTGATATGTGCATGATACTTATATATTAGAAAATGTGATTATAAAATTTAAAAGGTACACATGGAGGTTGTCATGTATATGATTTTGAATTAAACATAATATTACATATTAAACATTATTTTCAAATAATACAATTTTGAACTTTGCGATTGTGATTTATTTAATATGCTTTACTCAATATTTGATAAAATGTTTATATAAACATAATATTACATATTAAACATTATTTTCAAATAATACTATTGAACTTTGTGATTGTGTTTTCTTTAATATGCTTTACTCAACATTTGATAAAATGTTTATATATTTATCAGCGGATAAATACTTTTTTGCGTAATTTGATTTTCGTATGGAATTATAAATTATGTACAAAACTAAGTTGAAAATAATTCATTTCTTTTTTAAAATACTCCATTAATTTTTAGTAGGATGAGTTATTGGTCATTTATTGTTTTTTAACTCTTGTAACTTCTGCGTTAAATGCCATTATTTTGTCCGGATGAATTGAATTGTTAAATGCCATTAATTTGACCGTATGAATTCAATTAGACATTTACTGAAAAAGGTACGGCCTAACTATTATATATAACTAGCATTTCTACCCCGTGCTTCGCATGGGCTTCTCGTCATTTGTTTTTCTTTTTGGTTGGTTTGTTTAGTATGTAATGGTGTTATTGGTTTTCCTTTCTTGAAGTAGTTTTGTTGGCTGGTGTCTAGTGTAAGTCTTGTTGTTTTGTTGCTGTTGAAACGTACATGTGTGCATTTCGCACTCTCCCCTTTTATTATTTAACTTCCCGGCTTCTAATGTTATAGGAAGAGTACGACCTTCCAAAAACAACATAAATTTGTATGGAACAGTTTTCTATGTTAAAAACCTCATGGTTCCCCGCAAGCTTCTTAATTTGACATTCAGACATAAAATCCGTTACAATTTCGAGATGTGCATGCATATTTTTTTTGTTTCTCCTGTCCTCCTACGGTCAAGTTGTTCGTCCGTCCTCGGTCCCATCCACTGCTGCAACGTCGTCTTCCATGTAGTCCTGTGTCACATAATTGATTGTTATGCGTGATATGTCTTACCATTTATTTGTTTTAAATTTCATGTACATACTTCATTTCCCCATCTTTCCATGCATTGTTTGTTCGATGTTGCTGAATGCTTCTTTAAACACGACGTTTCTTGTGTAGTTTGGTGGGTTGCGTACGCTTTCTAAATGCAAAAGAGAAGTTGAAGGGATGAATTGCTCTCAATTAAGAATTGAATTACACATTTATGAGGAAATTAGGAGTCAAAAAGTCTAACAAAACTGCAAAAGAGAAGTTGAAGGGATGAATTGCTCTCAATTAAGAATTGAATTACACATTTACTAAAAAAGGTACAACCTAGAATGGGTGACGGTTGAAGCCTAAACTGGAGGACTCAATCTGTTGAATGGTCGTGTTTCCTTCAAACTGTATGATGTATGGATCGTCCCGCCGAACGCGATAGCTTTCCTTGTTTTTAACCAATGACAATTAATTAGGCAAACACAGAATTTGGAAGATCACCATAGGCTACATTTCAGCAACTAATGAATATAGAGAATTCGCAATCAACGGAGGCTCAATTCCATAACAACCCAGGATACAGATTTTGTAGAATAACAACCCTGAATCAAGAATTTGTAGAATGTGGCATACCTGATCATGGCTGATAATGTACTCTGTTCCCAGGTTTTTGCCGAATGGAATTTTGGCATCCCACATACGACACACCATAGCCTTGACGATGGCAGAATTGCTGGGCAGCAACTCCGTGAAAGGCTTGAAAGCAGGTGTAGGGCGACCACCACCAATAGCCATCTTCATCCTCTTTGCCTGAGACGATGCAGTTTCTCAACTGGACCAGAAGAGACGCTTGGATGATCCGGAAGACATAGTGGAGAGAGCTACGCAGAAGAGAAGGAAGAAGAGTATTTTTATATGAGGAAATTAGGAGTCAAAAAGTCTAACAAAATTGTAAAAGAGAAGTTGAAGGGATGAATTGCTCTCAATTAAGAATTGAATTACACATTTATGAGGAAATTAGGAGCCAAAAAGTCTAACAAAACTGCAAAAGAGAAGTTGAAGGGATGAATTGCTCTCAATTAAGAATTGAATTACACATTTACTAAAAAAGGTACAACCTAACTATTATATATAATAGATTACGATTAAGATTAAGATATGAAAAGGCCAAAGTACATTTAATTTTTTAGAGTGAAAAGGCCAAAGTACATTTAATTTTTTAGAGTCCCCCTAATATTTTGTTATAATTAAGATAATATATAATATATATGATATATGATATGATAAGAAGGATTAGATTAATAAAAGGAAACAATGTAATTTATATTATATAGTATAGTAGATTAAAAAAGTTAATTGTGTCAATATGTAAATTAACATTTAATTCAAATTGGGCCGAGATAAGGTTGTGATTCAAACTGGGCCGAGATAATGTTGTGATTCAAATTGGGCTGAGATAATAGCAAATTGTTTGATTGAAGTTGGGCCGAGCAAAGCCTTTCGTTTGGGCCTAACAAAGCTATTCAATGAGTAAACTGGGCCGGATGAATGGAAAGGTTTTTGTGTGAATTAAGTAGAGCATTAATTGGCAAAACAATGCCAATTTTAAGATATATTTATATATAATAGATTAAGATTAGAAGATTAGATTAGATAGCATCAACAATATGTTAGAGAGAAATTCTGGATCAAAGAATTTTATTCCAATAACTTGAAGGATATTTAAAATTTGAATATTATCTCACAAAGTTGAAAGATATAAAAAATTAAACTTTGGCATATAGTGTTCTTGTTTGTCGAACTACGTCATCATCGAGTTCTGCAACCCTCAAATATCACATATTAACCCAACTATTTGCAATCAACTTATAAATAGAATTGAATAATAGAAAATAATAAAGATTTGTAATCTATACCAGATCTCACCGTCATTACTAATCTGATTTTTGAAATTCATATGCACTACTGCAAAGTCTGCAATGTTCTTTAGCTAGTGAAAATCCCACAATTAAAAGGAAATTCTTCTATACATTAAGTGTATCTGGAGTGGTTGAATGTTTGCATAATAGAGGTCTAATCGAGGCAAATATGAAATAGAATACTTAAATCATAATAAGGATAAGAAACACAAATAAGAATGGGTTCGAATCTGGTGATAAAAAATCACTAAATAATAAAAAAGAATGAATCTGGGCCGTTGATTTGTGCTTGATCTAACGGCCGGGGACGCGCACATGTCCACGCTGGCAATCCCGGCTACAATCCATGCTCTATGTGTTCAAAATATGTTCATCAGTTGTGATCTATATGTTCACTATTATTGAGATGAATGTTCATCAAACATTTTAGGGTTAATGTTCATTAGTGTTGAGCTATATGTTCATCAATTTTATACTAAATGTTCACCAATGTACTGAAAGACGTTCACCAACAAAATCAGGAGGAAGAAAAAAGCGGAACGGAAAAGAGAAAAAATGCTTCCCCCACGCGCGCAGTACCGGCCGTTGATCGTGGACAACTGGCAATAAATCAACGGTTTAGATTCATTCTTTTTTATTACCTTATGAATGTATTATTACCCGATACTTTTCCAATAAGAATTACTCAACCAAAAGGGGAATTAGGAAACTTTGATTTCTTTCTTATGTATAAATTCTCATATAATAACAAGGAAATCAATCTATGGTAAGTTTTTGATCGAAGAAGATGAAAGTAGAAGGGGTGGTGAAAGCCAATTGAGAGGTGAATTTGGCTTTTTGAGAGGCCAAGAAAGAAAAAGAAGTGTCATGGCCGATGAGTTCTGAGGTTGTACACTCATAGTGAGGATTGGACGAAGGAATGAGCTTATTAATCTAAAGGGTATTTAATGGATGAGAGGCAAGAAAAAAGTTCAAGCTCATGTTATAACCGTGACTTTACTTACAGGGTTATCTTGATGAGGGAGGCAATAAGGTTGCTCAATCAATTAGTAAGTTGGAAAGTCATAAGTCATAACTCATAAGTTACGGTATGTGAGGCATAAATTTTGATTGGAATAAATAAAAACTATATTATTATTATTAAAATTATAGAAATAAGAATGAGTTGATTTTATATTAATTTAATACTTTAAAAACCCAACATTATAAGTATTATTATTATGATGGAAATGGAAATCTTAAATTCAACATTTATTGATTTGAACCCCCCAAATCTTTATATATATATATGCGTAGTATATATACAAAGATTAAGATTAAGATTTATTTATTTTTACTTTGAGGTCTTGCTTATTACTGTTTTTAGATTGATTATTAGTTATTAATTGAGTTATTGTGAAATTAGACAATTAAAAGTTTAAGATCAAAGTTTGTAAAATATAGCATCAATACTATGTTAGAGAGATATTCTAGATCACAGAATTTATTCCAACAACTTGAAGGATAATTGAAATTTAAATATTTTCTCACAAATTTGAAAGAAATAAAAACAGAAATCAAACTTTGGCATATAGTGTTCTTGCTTAATCAATTCTTTTTTCGTGTTTTATTGTTTGTTTCCTTTATTTTATTGTATAGTTTTTTTCTATGTTTTTTTCTTATCTTTTCTTTTTCGTGCCCTAGTGGTTTTATTTTTTTAATAAAGAATAATAATACATTAAAATACTATATGGATATTATTATGCTACTTTATTGTATTACATTTTGAATTTTTCAACAACCCTATCTAATTGACCTAATTAAAATGTTTTCTGTACAGAATAATAATACAATTTAAAATACTCTATTAATATTTTAATCTAGTTTTATTTGATCTATATTTCGAATAATCCACCAATCTTATCTAATTTAGGCCATGAATATGATAAACATTTAATTTTTCAATATATAAGAGTGTTTATATTAGTGACCAAACACTAATAGTTGTCCCTTTTTCAATATTCTAAGTGATGTAATTATTCTTGTTGTGTAAATTGATTTGAGACAAAGGACCTTATTTTGGTATTTTATAAATTTTTATGTCGTTGTGCTTCATGATATTAGATACAGTAATATATTTGTTTACTAATTCTCATTGTTTTTCTTGAATAAACTTATGACATTCCAGCAACCCTATCTAATTTATGCCAATAAAATGATAATCATTTACTTTTTATACGTATAATTGTGTTTATATTAGTCACTCAACATAAAAAAAAAATTCTCTCCATATTGTTAGTGGTGTAGTTAACCCTGTTGTGTAAATTGATTTGAAACAAAGGTCACTTATTTCGGTTGTCTTTTTATTTTGATATCTTTGTAGTTCATGATATTAGATACCGAAATATATTTATCTACTCAATCTAATTGTTTTCCTCAAATAAAACTTAGGAATCCGTTTATTTGAATCCACAATATTACGATGTACCATGCCGGTTGGTAAGGAAAACATAGAAAAAAAGCTACACAGTAAAATAAAGGAAATAAACAAAAATTCGAAAAAAGAAACAATGGAAGATCCTAGTAAAAAGGCAAAGAGATTTCTATTTTTGTGTACAGTGTTCCCTAGTGCAACGTGAGCACAACCAAGGTAGAGCAATTGAGTCAGTGCCTTGTCCATTGGTGGTTGTGGAGCTCCAGCGCAGTTCATTGTTTCAGACTTGTTCCTTATTGCTGCGTTATAGAGGAAGAAACTGAGGTGAGTATGATCTTGAGTGGTGTGTTTGTAGGGATATATATACACATCCGTGGTTTACAATTGTGGAAGTTGAATAGTTTCTGAAACCCCATGGTTGAGATTTTTAATGGTGATTTCTAAAAGGCATAGTTGAGACCTTTAATGGTTATTTAGGGCATATGCCGTTTAAGTTGAATGAGGATCTCAATGGTTCAATTACTAATGTGTTTTTCTTTCAATCGGCTTTCTTTATACTTTAATTGTGATTTATGGTGTGGGACGTTTAAGTTGATTGTGGATTGGAATAGTCCAGTTACAACGAAACACATTAAGAAGAATAGGATTCTTCAATAGGGGCAGAAGGGAACAATATAATTTAAAAATCTTAAATAACATTTGATGACAAATGTAATATCATATTTATTGATTTGAAATCCCCCTTATTTTTATATATATTAAGATAAGATAAGATAAGATTAAGATTGAGATTTATATTATTTTACTTTGAGGTCTTACTTATTAGTATTTTTTTAGATTGATTATTAGTCATTAATTGTAAAATATAGCATCAACAATATGTTAGAGAGAAATTCTGGATCACAAAATTTTATTCCAACAACTTGAAGGATATTTAAAATTTAAATATTATCTCACAAAGTTGAAAGATATAAATACAGAAATTAAATTTTGGCATATAGTGTTCTTGTTTTTCGAGCTACGTCATCATCAAGTCCTGCAACCCTCAAACATCACATAATAACCCAACTATTTGCAATCAACTTATAAATAGATATTATATAAGAGAAAATAGCATAGATTTATGATCTATACCAGATCTCACCATCATTACTAACATAATTTTTGAAATTCATATGAACTACAATGTCTGCAATGTTCTTTGGCTAGTGAAAATCCCACAATTAAAAGGAAATTGTTCTATACATCAATTGTATCTAGAGTGGTTGGGTGTCTTCATAATAGTGGTATAATCGAGGCCAATATGAAACAGAATACTTAAGTCACAATAAGGATAAGAAACACAAATAAGAATTACTCAACCAAAAAGAGAATTAAGAAACGTAAATTTCTTTCTTACCTGATATAGATTCTCATATAATAACGGAAGGAAATCGATCTACAGTAAGTTTTTGATCGAAGAAGATGGAAGTAGTGGGGTGGTGAAAGCCAATGGAGAGGTGAAATTGGCTTTTCGAGAGGCCGAGAAAGCAAAAGAAGTGTCATCACCGATGTGTTCTAAGGTCGTACACTCATAGTGAGGATTAGAAAAAGGAAGGAGTTTATTTATCAAAAGGGTATTTGATGGATAAGACGCGAGCGAAATGTTCAAGCTCCCGTTTTAAACGTGACTTTACTTTCAGAGGTATCTTGATGTGGGAGGCAATAAGGTTGCTCAATCAATTAGTAAGTTGGAATTTCATAAGTCATAACTCATAAGTTACGGTATGTGAAGCATAAATTTAGATTGGGATAAATAAAAACTATATTATTATTATTAAAATTAGAGAAATAAGAATGAGTTGATTTTATATTAATTTAATGATTTAAAATTTTAACTTTATAAGTATTATTATGATGGAAATGGAAATCTTAAATTCAACATTTATTGATTTGAACCACCCCTAATCTTTATATATATATATACAAAGATTAAGATTAAAATTTATATTTTTTACTTTGAGGTCTTGCTTATTAGTGTTTTTTAGTTTGATTATTAGTCATTAATTGGGTTATTGTGAAATTAGACAATTGAAAGTTTAAGATTCAAGTTTGTAAAATATAGAATCAACACTATGTTAGAGACACAATTTATTCCAACAATTTGAAAGATAATTAAAATTTAAATATTTTTTCAAAAAGTTGAAAGATATAAAAACAGAAATCAAACTTTGGCATATAGTGTTCTTGTTTGCCGAGCTACTTCATCATCAAGATTGATTATTAGTCATTAATTGAGTTATTGTGAAATTAGACAATTGAAAGTTTAAGCTCAAAGTTTGTAAAATATAGAATCAGCACTATGTTAGAGACACACAATTTATTCCAACAATTTGAAGGATAATTAAAATTTAAATATTTTTTCACAAAGTTTAAAGATATAAAAACAGAAATCAAACTTTGGCATATAGTGTTCTTGTTTGCCGGGCTACTTCATCATCAAGTCCTGCAACCCTCAAACATCACATATTAACCCAACTATTTGCAATCAACTTATAAATAGATATTGTATAATAGAAAGTAGCATAGATTTGTGATCTATACCAGATCTCACCATCACTACTAATGTGATTTTTAACATTCATATGCACTACGGCAAAGTCTGCAATGTTCTTTGGCTAGTGAAAATCCCACAATTTATAGGAAATTCTTCTATACATCAAGTGTATCTGGTATGGTTGGATGTATCAAGGCCAATATGAAATAGAATACTTAAATCATAATAAGGATAAGAAACGCAAATAAGAATTACTCAACCAAAAGGGGAATTAAGAAATGTTGATTTCTTTCTTACCTGATATAGATTCTCATATAACAATGGAAGGAAATCAATCTACGTAAGTTGTAGATCGAAGAAGATGGAAGTAGAGGGGGTGGTGAAAGCCGGTGGAGAGGTGAATTTGGCTTTAAGAGAGGCGGAGAAAGCAAAAGAAGTGTCATGACCGATGAGTTCTGAGGTCGTACACTCATAGTGAGGATTGGACGAAGGAAGGAGCTTATTAATCTAAAGGGTATTTCATGGATGATAGGTAAGAGAAAGGTTCAAGCTCCCCCGTGACTTTACTTACATGGATATCTTGATGATGGAGGCAATAAGGTTGCTCAATTAATTCGTAAGTTGGAAGGTTATAAGTCATAACTCATATGTTATTGTATGTGAAGGATATATTTGGACTGGGATAATTAAAAACTATACTATCTATTATATATAATGCCTAGGCTGATGCTTTTTTAGTAAAGACTAATTCAATTCATCCGGCCAAAGTAATGATATTTAACGATTCAATTCATCCAGCCAAAGTAATAGCATTTAATGCAGAAGTTACAAGAGTTCAAAAATAATAAATGACCATTAACTCATCCTACTAAAAATTAATGGAGTATTTTAAAAAAGAAATGTATTATTTTCAACTTAGTTTTGTACATAATTTATAATTCCATAAGAGTATCAAATTAAACAAAAAATATTTATCCGCTGATAAAAATATAAACATTTTATCAAATGTTGAGTAAAACATATTAAAGAAATCACAATCGCAAAGTTCAATTGTATTATTTGAAAATAATGTTTAATATGTAATATTATGTTTCAATTCAAAATCATATACATGACAACCTCCATCTGTACTTTTAAATTTTTATAATCACATTTTTAATATACAAGTATCATGCACATATCAAAAATAATAAATGTCCTCAATATACCCCATTAAATATCTTCTAATTAATCTTAAAAGATAAAAAGAAAACTCAAGTAGTTCTCATTAGTTTAACTCTCAAAAAATAAATGACTCAATAATTCTGAGTAATTGTCTTTAGCTAAAAAAGATATCAATTATTATTGCAATCTAATGGTTTAACTTATTATAACAACTTCACCGAAATTGACATGTTATCCAATTAAAAGATAAAATTGATATATGATTATATTAAGTTTGTATGATTTTATAATATAAATCTAATCAAATCTATTTATAACTAATATATTTATCTAATCTAATATCAAGTATCTAATACCAAGTATCTAATATCGACGTATATATAAATGAACTTTTAGGGGTGTCACTAAACAGTAATTGAGGGCATTTTTAAGAAATTATAGGTTTTGCATGTAATTTATGGTTATTATGGTGTCATCAAAAATTAATTTAGGACATTTTTAATAAATTAAAACCTATTTTCAATAAAAGCTATTTAGTTGTGTATAACATATATGGATGTTTACAATGATTAGAATTAGACCTATTTAACATTGTATGAAATAACTTAGAATTAGACCTACATGAAATATAAATCAATATCATCACATAAGCTAAAATATTGATATACATAAGACACGTGAAAAGCACGGGCAAAAAGATTCTAGATCTAATCTTCTAATCTTATCACATATAATACAAAAAAGCATGGAGTGTAATCACAATAGAATAATCAAAGCCCGTGCGTAGCACGGGTCGGAAGGTCCTAGTTATTATTAAAATTAGAGAAATAAGAATGAGTTGATTTTATAGTAATTTATTGCTTCAAAAACTCAACATTATTGATTTGAACCACCCCTAATCATTATATTTAAACTTCAACATTTATTGATTTGAACCCCCCTAATCTTTATATATACTAGGATCTTCAGGCCCGTGCTATGCAAGGCCCAATTTTTGTAGTTTTTGTACCATTTTATGTATTTCATTTTGCGTATACAGTATTTTGTATTTTGTTTTTTTACTCTCCATTTTTTGTTTCCATGTTGTATTATGATAATGTTTTTTTTAAAAGTTTTGTTCTCTTTTTTATTTTATCCGTTCTGTTTTGTTACCATGGAATCCTTTTCTTGTGTGCTTTATACTTCATCTATGATTTTATAGGAATTCAATCCTATAATTAAATAATAAGTTTGTTAGTAAGACTGTCTTATTTCATATGACTGAAATTTCTTTGTTTAATTTTTTCAAACACATATCTTTTTTCTGCCCTTAAGTATCGTGTACCTCAACCTTTTTTACTCTAATTTTTTATGTTGTATATTCATTTTAATTTTTCTTGTATTTTTACATGTTTGTTGTTTTTTCCGGATGTTTCTTGGCATTGGTGTTCTCTTTTCCTTTTTTCTTTCTTTAATAGTACCATGCACTATCCTTCTTTCCTTTACCTATGTCTTCTTATTTATTTTATACCTTTTTGGGTTCATGCACCTTACTTTGTTATATGTTATTAGTTATAGCCATCACGAAAGAAAGATATATGAAGTTTTAATGAATCCAATCAGTTATAGGAAGATCAAGAGCCACATTTACTATAATTTTGGCATATTAATTAGGATTCTTAAACCTCAGATTTACTTTTTTTATACCATACTAACATTACACGGGCTTCGCATAGGCTTGTGTTCGGGTTTCTAGATCTTTGCAAACATCTTTGTGCATATGGAACATAAAATTGAGATGGTATTTTTGAAGGACAACGATAAAAGTTTATTGATCGATCAAACACATGTTTATAACTGAAATTGTAGTAACTCGAAATTATAGCCAAAGGACTAAAATCACTCTTTTTTCGATATACAAATTAGCATAAAATTTCGACTATCTAAATTTCCTAATTCGTTTAATCTATGTGCAATAAAGAGAAAATACACGGATCTTCCACTCAGAAAAATTTGATCAACTTTAGGCTAGTTACATAAATAGTTTTCTGTTTGCAACATAGATACAATTCACTTTTCTGCTTGAACACCAAGCCCCAAGTTTTGTTGCAGAAGAGCTTGAAGGATAAGTGATAGTGGATATTAGAATAAAATTCAATTACTTTGCGAGTTTGAGATGGGAAAATAACTCATGGGGAGTTTAGCATGTAAATATTATGTATGTGATTCTGTGTTCCTTACTTATAGTCTTTCAAAGACTACACTGATATGCTATGAATATGTCATGTCAGTTTGATTTAATTTAAATGTACTCTGGAGAAATTGTTACGCTACCAATTTTAATTTAATGATAAACAGGTCCTTGTCTATCCTTATTTGAGGGGTGACATGCTTAGTTAATTTCCTAATGCAACGTGCAAGCTCCTTACCTATCATCATTCTTTAATTTGACAAAAATGTTGAATGTATTCTATATTATAATAAAATTCATCCGAAGTGTCAATATGCAACTATATTTAACTATAGATTGTCAAATCAAATCAAGCTTCTAGATTCATTTTTGTGCTTTTGGATCGCAGTTCCACAAGCTGATATGAAAATGCATCTCAAGTCTCAATCAATGTGGACTATACAAACCAATAGTAGTGAAAATAAATCCATATTAAGAGAAGGGTGGATGAGGAGAAATGAAGACAATTAAAGTTGGACAAAATGGTGGAAAATGTCACCAAGAAATAACTTTTTGATGTGAATCTCATTGTGAAATTGGACAATTGAAAGTTTAAACTCAAAGTTTGCAAAATATAGTAACAACACTATGTTAGAGAGACATTTTGGATCATATAATTTTATTCCAACAACTTGAAGGATAATTAAAATTTAGATATTTTCTCACTAAAATGAAAGATATTGAAAAAAAAAGAAATCAAACCATGGCATATATTATTCTTGTTTGTCGAGCTACGTCGTCATCAAGTCCTACATTTCTCAAATATCCATATTAACCCAACTATTTCCAATCAACTTATATCTAATAAATGGATATTGTATTATAGAAAATAACATAGATTTTCAATTTATACCAGATCTCGCCATCACTATTGATGTGATTTTTGAAATTCATATGCACACTACAAAGTCTACAATGTTCTTTGGCTAGTGAAATTCCCACAATTAAAAGGAAATTCTTCTATACATCAACAGTATCTGGAGTGGTTAGTAGTCTGCATAATAGAAACTAATCGAGGCCAATATGAAACATAATACTTAAATCATAATAAGGATAAGAAGCACAAATAAGAATTACTCAACCAAAAGGGAATTATGAAACGTCGATTTCTTTCTTAGTTGATATAGATTCGCATAAAATAACGGAAGGGAAGCAATCTACAATAAGTTGTTGACTGAAGAAGATGGAAACAGATGAGGTGGTGAAAGTCGATGCAGTCCTAGTGAAGATTGGACACAGAAAGGAGCTTATTAATCTAAAGGGAATTTAACGGTTGAGAGGCAAGCGAAAGGTTCGAGCTCTCGTTGTAACCGTGACTTTACCTACAAAAGTATTTTGATGAGGGATGCAATAAGGTTGCTCAATCAATTAGTAAGTTGGAAGGTCATAACTCATAACTCATCATTTTTAGAATTCTTTGACCGAATTATTTTTTAAAACTTAATAGGTATTTATTATTTTAGTACACATTTATCTAATTTCTTTAATCTAATATCATTTCTTAAATCTTATATTTAGTGATTTGAATCACCCCTAATCTTTATATATATTAAGATTAAGATTAAGATAAGTTTAAGATAAGATTAAGAGAAGATAAGATTAAGATAAGATAAGATTAAAATATTCGCAAAATTCAATAGGAATAAAGGGGTATTTATTGTTTCTTAAACCCCACATATAGTAATTTGAAGTACCCTAATATTTATATATATTAACATAAGATAAGATTATGATGGAAATGGAAATCTTAAATTCAACATTTATTGATTTGAACCCCCCTAATATATATATATATATAGAGAGAGAGAGAGAGGTGAGTTCCGGTAAAACGGTTTTTGTGGTAAAACGGTAGTACTAGTCTAGACCATTAAATTGAAAAGAATGCATGAGCTGGATTTGATTGGAGAAAAATAGATTGATTAAATGAAAATTAATTAAAAATAAATGAGAGAATCTAGGGAAGGAAAAAAAAGAGGATAAAAAATTAAAAAAAGATGCTTTCATTGGTTACGATTTTATCTTCTTCAAAAACGATCTCTTGAGAATTCATTAAAGATTTTTTCTAGTTCATCGTTCAAGATTTTATTAATTTCGCGATTACGGTTTTTTCAAGATCCATAGAGGTGCGTTTTTCAGTTACCGTACAGTTTTCGCAATTTACTGTATATTTTTCGCGATTCAATACCTGTTTTCCCCAGATTTCTGTCAAACTTTCTCGTTCTGTTTTTCGCGATTTCTCTGTTACGAATAATTCAATTTTAATGTTTGCAAATTCTTTTTTCGTGAATTTGAGTAATGATTTTCGAGATTTGAGTACTGGTTTTCGGTTGTGCTTTTCCCATAACTCAATTGTAAGACACTTTCTTCATGTTGAATTTGATTAATGATTTTTGTGATTTGACTAAGTATTTTCGTGCTTTTGAGTTACGATTTCCGCGATTTCTTTGTCACAAATAACCCAATTTGAATGTTAGCGAATTTGGATTTTCGTGATTTTGAATAATGATTTTCGGGATTTCCAGTTATGATTTTTACGATTTCAATGTTACGAATAACCCAATTTTAATGCTACAAATTCTGTTTTTCGCGAATTTGAGTAATGATTTTCGTGATTTTAGTACTGGTTTTCAGATGTGATTTGAGTACATATTACAGGTTTGCAAATTCTATTTTTCATTTTCTTTAAGTTACGGTTTTTTTAAATCAGAAATAATTATTTTTTAAATCAGAATTAAAAAAAAAGAAGAAAAAAATTGTTTTTAGAATCAGAAAATAATTATTTTTAATTTAATTTTTAAAAATCAGAAAATACTGTAAAAACCTAAAAATGTGGGATTCTAATAGATGTCTTTTTAATTTTACTTTAATTTTTAAAACAGAAAATAATTGATTTAATCTTAATCGTATATTTTTCTCTAATCTAACGCTCTAAAATAGTACTACTGTTTTACTAGAAGAGACTGTTTTACTAGAACCTAAATCTATATATATATATATATTAAGATTAAGATTAAGATTTATAATTTTTACTTTGAGGTCTTGTTTATTATTGTTTTTTAGATTGATTATTAGTTATTAATTAGGTTATTGTAAAATTAGACAATTGAAAATTTAAGCTCAAAGTTTGTAAAATATAGCATCAACACTATGTTAGAGAGACATTCTGGATCACATAATTTATTTCACCAACGTAAAGGATAATTAAAATTTAAATATTTTCATACATCTTGACATGACCAACTTCTGTTTGGGCAATCATTGCACATATGAATTAAAGCTATCCCATTTGGAGCTCTCTCCTTAATTCTAGACCATAATTTTTTAAGTGTATTTTTTCTATTGATTTTACTATTCTCTCTCTTGTAATTACTATCTTTAAAACAATTCCCAAATTTTTAGGAATAAATTGTGGATATAATTAAATTTTAATCAAATTATTTAGTATTAAATTTGAAATTCTTTTAAAACTAACTCTAATTGTTATATTAAGCAATCATTTTCTTCACTTAGATTATTTTTATTTTCCATAATTACTTATATATTAAAGCTACTCTATTTAAAGCATTTTCCTTAGTTCTAGCTCGTAATTTTTTAGGTGTATTTTTTTTTATACTGGTTCTATTGTTCTCTCTCTTTTAATTACTATTTTTTTTAGAATTCTCACACTTTTTAGGAACAAAATTTTAAGATAATTAAATTTTAATATAATTCATTTGCATTATATTTAAAAATTCTTTAAAAATAACTCCACTTATTATACTAAGCAATCATTCTTCACTTAGATTATTTTTATTTTTCAAATCAACTACTATAGACATATATTTTAACATGCAATTAAAATTATAATAAACTCTTTTTTCCTAAAAATCAAACACCACCATATATATTTTATGATTTACTTTATATGTTATATTAAATTGAATCCAATTATTAGGACACTTTAAACAAACTTAGCAAACAAAATTCTCTATATTGACACTTTTCTTTCGATACCGAACTTTGTTAAAATTACGACTGTTAGGAATACATAAATAAAAGTTCATCTTTTATAGAAAAGTTTCATTTAAAAGATCATCTTTTACTAATATCATTATATTAAAAGGAAAAGTGTCAGGTGAAAACAAATATTATGGTGTAAAATGAGAATAAATAAAAATACATGCCGAAGGTCCAAAAATGGATACCTATAAAAATGCATGTAGGAGGTCCAAAAATGCAACCCAATAAAAAATGCAAGCCGAAGACCCTTTTATGCATCTATATTTTACATGTATTTTGAACACATTAGCATGCACTTTTAGCACATAAGCGTGCATTTTTTACACATAAGCATGCACTCTCAACATATAAACTTGCGTTTTGATTAAAAATAAAAGTGCATACTTATGTGCGAAAAATACATGCTTATGTGCAAAGTGCATAGTAATGTGTTAAAACTGCATACAAAATATACATGCATAAAGGGCCTCTGACATGCATTTTTATATACATGCAGTTTTGAGCTTGCAACTTGAATTTTTATTAGCATGCATTTTTTGGCCTACACCATGTATTTTTGGGCCTTCGGATTTCATTTTCTTGAAATGGTCGATGGTGTAGATTTATTCTCATTTTACACCATAAGCGTTGTTTTCACCCGAACCGCATCCATATTAAAAATATATAGTATATAACAAAATTTTATTGTAGCACCAATATATTTATACCTATACATTAAAACTCTCATATCTAAACTCGATCGATTTGAAATCTCAATAATCCAAAATTCGATTGGTGTCAAATTTAGATCGTATATATTATAATGATTATATCTATTTTTTAATAATTTTAGTTTTGTTCATAGCATGCCAATATTTTATATAATAACTATTCACAATCTAATCAAATTTCACCATTCAATCGAATGTAACTTTTTTATAATGTCTCTTATACCATAATATTATTTATATTAATTATATAATAAATATAAGTAATCCCGTATATGACACGGGACAAAGGCTAGTGTATTCTCATTTATCAGAAGAAATTAGTTTGTCATTGTAGCCTTACTCTTAATTTTTACCATCTTTAATGATATATATAACTAAATTAGATTTTATGTTATAATAGATATGATGATATACATATGTTGAAATTTCGCTACGTTATATAATCCCACGTACTCCTTGTTTTGGGCAAAAAGAATTTAAAGGATCTAAATTGTCTAGTTGAGTGAACAATCAACCGGTCTCTCAATTAACTCACAATCACTCGATAAAGAACGATTAATAAAGAACGATAAACAAATAGAATTGTATTAATGTATTTTTCACATGAAGCAATCTATGTGTATACTACAAGATTTTTACAAGGTTTTTATAACAAATCGAGCCCACGTATCTTGGTCGAGCCAACGCGTACAAAGATCTAGGAAACTGATACCCGTCTCACCTCCAACGTTCACCAGCAGATTCTCTCGACACGTTAGTATGGGAACGGCCCAGACAAACTGCCATCAAATGATGGATTGGGACAAGACGGACGACTTATGAACATGCCCAAAATCGGAGCCCAACATTTTCCCCAAAAGTAACTGGCTGATTTAAATGTAAAAGGGAGGTTGCTTTTCTTGAGATCAATCTACGTGTACGGCTAGAGTTTTGTTCCTCCCACAACGCCTTTGTTGTCGAGTCTGACGCAGGGTCACATCACTCTGCAGAATCCGCCTGGCTAGTTCATCGCTCTCTCCGGTAAGTTCTCTTTCCAAATTTCGCATGTTTTCTTGCTTTCTTCTTCATCTGTCCCTCCGTTTCTTGCCATGTCTTTGCTACCTCATTTGAGAGATGTAGATTTCGTCTCTAATGTCCTAATTACGGATGATTTAGCCGATCTTCTCTCCAGCACGAACTTTCCTGAGAGCGTCGTTGTGCGCCTGGTCGATGAAAATGAAAGGGAAAACGCCTACCATGAGGGATGGATGGTCTTGTACAACTATCCGTTCTTCACATGCCATTCTTTCCCCTTTTCCAAGTTGGTGCAGGACGTAATGAAATTCTAGAAACTATCCCCTGGTCAGATCATGCCATCGGGTTAGCGTCTCCTTCACATCTTCGATTAGCTAAACAAGAGATACCATGAAACGGGCTTCTCTTTCGAAATCTTTGAGTATATGTAATACCCTATCAGCTTGTGTTCGTGTCAGTACTTATTTAGGGCTCGTTTGGGTTGGGAACCTCTAGTTGAGAAGTTGGAGGAGAATGAACAAGGATGGAGATACAAATTATTCTTTGTCAAGATCGACCCCTTAGGTTTAGGGAAAGATTGTCTTTTCTTGAAAACGGAGTGGTCGGTGGTCGGAAAGTGTCTATTCACCGTTTATTTCGTCAAATCTTTTGGAGTTAATCTACTTACTATTCTTTCTTTGCAGCATATCCCAAAGAAGCGAAAGATTTGGCTGAGGAATTAGATAGTAGGATTCAAGCGATCCAGTGCACACCCCTTATTTTCCGGACCTTCGAATACGCAACTACTTCCCACGCTCTCCCTGTCGAACCTGCTGTCACGATGTCCTCCCCATCCAAATGCGAGTCTCCCTTCGGAAACGCAACTACTTCCCACGCTTGGGCCATCTTTTCTTTCAAACTTAGCAGTTTGAAGGCAAAGATGTCCCAGGCACAGAAGGAATCTGATGAACGCATCTGTAGAAGAGGACGTGGCCCACATTCGTGACCATAGTTCCCAGATAGCGACGGATGTGGGGGCGTACTTCAAACTGAAAGCTCTCATGGAAATGATGGTGGAGTATGCGAATGGAAATACATTAAATGGGACCTAGATACGGCTCGTGATGGATTCGACAAGGAGTACCCCCAGGGTTGCCCTCACGACGAAATCCTTCAAGGGTCGGGCGTTTCAGGCGAGCCAGATGGAGCAGACGTCGAGAGTTCCGGCCGTATCGAAACATTGGCAAACAGGATGATGTTACCTCAGACGGGAATGCTGAGTGATTGTGGTGAGACTTGCTTTTATACTCTCTCTCTTTAAGTTATGCGATCAATGCTTGTAAGAACTGTCCCTCGTACTTCCTCCTCGGTGGAGGTCTGACAATTGTTTTTGGCGATCGGTTCCATATAGCAGGTCTCATGTAATGTAATTTTGTTAAACCTATCATTGTAAGTGTGGCTCGACGACCATTATGTTGTCGATTATTTTTCTGCATGTTGCATAAATTTAGCTCGACGACCATTGTGTCACGACTTGTATTATTTCCCGAGGGGAAGTAACATTGACGAGGCTTGGGTTGTTACGCCTGTCAAGTTAAATTAGCCAGTTTCTACTAGAGTATAGTGGAAAGCAGGGATCGTATTCCAAAGGAGGCTAGTGCGATTATTACTACTAATATGATTGTAAGTAACACGAAATAGGGGGTTTTGGTTGTTTGATTGTTATATCAATCCTCTAACATGGAATTGGGATTTGTAATCAATTAAGAGAAAAGTTTACTCTCAACAATTAGTATAACAGACATGGTTCATGGATCATAGAATCCTAATAACATGTTTCCTTTAGATAGAATTGATAGTTTATCTTACTCTTTGTTCTAAGATGGCAACTAGTCCAAATAGTCATAGAGACCCTTATTGTAAGTTATAAGCAAGGAAATCCCAAGATTCAATAACACAACATCATTAAGATCAAAGATAAGTAGGTTCATGCAAATAGTTCATGTAGATATTGATTTCTACACAAAGATCAGAATTTTACAAATATAATCATCTAATCTAGCAATATGCATGAGGGAAATCAACCTAGTTCATGACCTAGATTAGATAAACATCACACAATAAGCAATTAAGTGCAAGAGATAAAGAAACAATACTTCAATTCAATAAGAAAAACATGAGTTTAGAGACTCACCATGAAACCAAGCATGAAAACTTCAAGCTTTGAATAAACAATGGTGAATTTAGTTCATCATCTCAAAATCTAAACAAAGGGTGTGAAATTAGAGAAGTGCCAACCCTAGGAAAGCCTAAAACAAATCCTTAAATAGACTCATAGGAATATCTGAAAATAAAACATTAGAATTAATCAAAACAAGATAAATCCCGAACTGATTCGGGCCTTCCAAGATACACGACCCACGATCGCGGTTTGTGACCCGCGGTCGCGGTTTCAGCTTCTGGGGCGAATTTCGAAATAGGGTTAACCGCGGTCGTGGCTTGTGGACCCGTGGGCACGGATGGTCACCCGCAGTCGCGGTTCTGGGTCCGCGGTCGCGGACTGCAGCAACAGTCTTTTCTTCGGTCTTCTCTTCTCTCCAATGGTCGAAGCGCGTCTTTGACCTCCTTCTCTTGGTGTCTTCTCTTGGCACTTTTTACACTTCTTCTGCACTCCAAATATGCCGATAAAGGTCCAAACGTAGTCACCAATATGCGTGCCAAATACCGCTATCGAGCTTCCTGCAAATTCACATAATATAAACTCCTAATCGAATTCCAAGAATACCACTCGGAAAGAACCTAAACACCACTATTCCTAAGCTAATAATTGTTAGTTATACAATATGGAATCTCTCTATCAAACATGTATTTTATGTAGAAAAGGCAAGATGTATGACCTTATAGTGGGTATAAGGTTCACAAGGTACGACGTTCCTGTGAGTGTCATCCCTTGTGTCCTGATCGATTGTGTTTATGTGAGCTCATTATGTATGTGTGAGTGGATCCACTAGTGTCTTGATGTAGGGGGCCTCCTCCGTGTACCTGCATTATTCAGAAACAAGAAAAAGAAAATAGAAAACATGCAAGCGACGACCTGTCCCTTCACTGGTTAATTGTGCTTTTGCGTAGTGATAACAAAGTGTTTGATTCATTAAATAGTGCTATATATTTATACATGTCGAATGATCAACTAGAAGTGGTAGAGCTTCAGATGTGTAGCGTTCCATCTTCTAGGATCGTCTTGACTGTCGATCGAGCAGAGCATGTGTGCCCCTTGTCCGACGACTTCTGGGATGTAGTATGGGCCTTCCCATTGAGGAGCTAACTTCCTGTCACGGGGGTCTATTGTACTCTGAAGTGCCTTCCACAGGACCCAATCCCCAAGTTTGAAGGCTTTTACCTTGAAATTCTTGTTTTAGCTCTTTTCCACTTGTTGTTGGTAGAGGACCATACGATTACAAGATTTCTCTCTCAACTCGTCCACGGTGTCGATATCATGAGATAACTCAACATTGTTTTTCTATGGTGTTTGAAGGTCGTACCTTGCTGTCTGGACCAAGATCTCGGCACGGACAACTTTCCCACATTCGTATACCAGCGAGAAAGGAGACTGTCGAGAGGCATGCTTAGGGGTGGTCCGATCTGACCACAGGACATATTGCAGATGTTCTGCCCATTTTCTCTTAGCAGCTTCTAGTCTTTTCTTTAGATTGCTAATGATGATTTTATTGCTAGACCCTGCTTGCCCATCTTCCTGCGGGTATCGGGTCACCGACGTGACAAGAGTGATGTTCCATCGGGTGCAGAAGTAACGAGTCTTTCGACCGATGAACTACGAGCCATTGCCGAACATTATCTCTGAAGGTATCCCAAACCTGCACATGATGTTCCGTTTTATCGATGATATAATGTGTTTTTCATTTACCTCTTTATAAGCTTCCGCCTCTATCAATTTAGAAAAGTAATTTGTCATTGCGAGAAAGAAGACACGTTGCTCTGACGCTAGTGGCAATTTTCTGATGATATCCATCCTCCACCTCATGAATGGACAAGGTGGGAGTGTCAGGTGCAAGAATTCTGATGCTTGTCTAGGGAGCGGTGCATGTTTTTGGCAAGCATTGCACCTCTTAGCGTGGTCAACTGTGTCGGCATTCATGGTCGGCCAGAAGTATGTGAGGCGTCTGATCTTACATGTTAAGCTTCTTCCCCTGCATGATTTCCACACTCTTCGTTATGGACAGACCGGAGGATTTGTCGTCCTCATCGGGCCCCATGCATCTTAGCTTCAGACCTATGACAGATCGTTTGAAGAGAATAGAATCAACGACATCATAGAAGAGTGCTTGTACCTTAAGCCTTTTTGCCGCCATCTTGTCTTCTGGGAGGACACCATATACCTTCTGGTCGAGGAACGGTTTGATTCATCCCTGGTCGCTGCTCCTTGGCGCATGCTGATCGGATGCTATTGTGGGAACCTGGTCAGAACTCAACACAGTCAAGACCTCCATATTATCACATTTTGGGTACGGCGGGAGTTGTGACATGGATTATGGGGATGTTTGGGAAATCCTTGGATTTTAAGGCTGATCCCAAGTTGGCAAAGGCATCAACCTACGTATTTTGCTCCCTGGGGACCTGTTGTACACTGAATTTGTCAAACCCAGACACAAGTTGTCTTGTGACTTCCAAGTATGCTGCCATTCACTCATCCTTTCCTGCAAAAGAGCCTTGAACTTGGTTTACAATAAGCAGGGAGTTGCAGATGACTCTTATGTTTCTGACACCAATGTGGTTTGCCAAATGTAAGCCGAAAATTAGCGCCTCATACTCTGCTTCGTTGTTAGTTGCTTCCCATTCATATCTCACAGTCTAGGCTATGTTGTCCCCTTGTGGAGATTTTAGCATGACACCTAGACCTGTTCCTCTGACATTTGATGCCCCATCAATATTCAATTCCCATAGGCCAGCTGGTTTGTTAAGGACAAGGTCAGAAGTTTCTTTCATAAAATCTTCCTCTAGCGTGGGGCTAAAGTCCGCCACGAAGTCTACTAGGGCTTGATATTTGATCGTTATTCCAGGGTCGTACTCAATCTTATATCCACTCAAGTGAACCACACATTTTGCCATGCCTCCAGTAAACTCAGTCTTCCTTATTATCGATTTTAGGGGATAATTGGTCTATACCACTATTGGGTGTGTTTCAAAGTAAGGTTTCAATTTGCTTACTGCTATGACGAGTGCCAGGACCAATTTTTCGAGCGATGAACATCTGGTTCCCGCGAGAAGTAAGGACTTGCTGACATAGTATATTGACGACTGCGCACCGTCCTCTTCTCTTACTAACACCAGGCTGACTGAAGACTCTGATACAACAAGGTATAAAGGCAATGGTAGGTTTAGGTTTGGCCAAGAGGAGCGGGATGGACAGGTAATTTTTCAGCTCTTGGAAGGCTATTTCCTGACCGCTTTCCCAATGGAACGACTTATTTTTCTTTAGGATGTCATAGAAATGTTTGCATTTATCCGCTGACTTTGATATGAATCTGTTAAGGGCTTTCTTGTAATTCTCTATATACCCTTTATGCTCCTTGAGACTTTTAATTCAAGTATGACTTTCACCTGCTCAGGACTGGCATAAATCCAGTGTTCATGCACAAGATTCCCCGGGAATTTCTCCGATGATACCCCGAACGAGCATTTTGTAGGGTTCAATCTCATGATGTACCTTTTGATTATTTTTGAAGATGCTCGACGTGGTCGACTTTCCTTTTGGATTTGACTAGCATGTCGTCAATATATACTTCTATCGTGTCCCCAATTTGATCTTTGAATATCTTATTGACCAACCATTGGTAGGTTGCCCCAATGTTTTTAAGTCCAAAGGGCATGACATAGTAGCAGTACGTTCCCTTACTGGTGATGAACAATGTCTTTTCTTGATCATCTGGGTACAGCTGCATCTAGTGTTAACAACCGAATGCGTCCATAAAACTCAACATCTCATGACCAGTTGTTGCATCAATCATAGCGTCTATGTGTGGTAGTGGGAAAGAGTCTTTCGAACAGGATTTATTCAGATCTTTGAAGTCTACGCATACCCGCCATTTTCCGTTTTTCTTCTCGACCACCACCATGTTGGCTAACCACTCTGGATATTTGACTTCTCGAATCTTCCCGGTGTCCAACATCTTTACAACTTCCTCATCTATCACCTTGTTTCTCTCAAGAGTGAACTTTCTTCTCTTTTGTTTGACAGGAGGAAAGCTCGAGTCTACTTTAAGCCTATGTATCGCCACGTCAAGGGGTATTCCTAGCATATTTTCATGTGACCAAGGAAAACAGTATGAGTTTTCACGTGGGATGGATAACAGTTTTTCTCTACTCTCGTCGTCTAGGTCTAATCCGACCCGAACAGTGCGGTCGGGGAAAAATGGTTCCAGGACGACTTCATCAAGTTTCTCTGTTTTAGGTTCAACATAGCATTTGATCTTGTCCGTCGTGATCGCAAAACAATCCTTAACTGCAGATTTCATGGATACAACGTAACACTCCCTGGCAACTCTTTAGCCGCCTTTGATCTCATGGGTCCCCCATACTGTTGGGAACTTAATGGACTGATAATAAGTGGAGGGTACATATTTGATTGCATGTATCCATGGTCTACTGATGATGCAATTTTAAAGAGACTCCCATTCCAGCACATTGAACTTTACATGCAAATTTATCCCACCAGCATAGACAGGAAAAACTATATCACCAAGAGTAAATTTTGCTTCGTCACTGAATCCGACTAGCGGGATCCTATTAGAACTAATGTGGTTTTCACTTAAGCCCATTTCTATCAGAGTGTTCAAGTTTATCACGTTGGTAGAATTACTAGTATCCACTAAGATGCGATGGATTAGACAATTACCAATGGACAAGGATATAACCAAGCCATCATGGTGCTCTTCTTTGCGCGCATCAGAGTCGTCGAAGGTAATCAGTGTCGAGTGATCTGCATGTCTACCCCTGGGCTCCGATGGTGAAGGGGAGTCTAGAATGTTGCTTTTAGCTTATCATTTGGCAGCTGAGTACGAAATACCACACAACTCCGACCCTCCCGATATGGTATTGATGAACATAGCAGGGACATGCAACGGTGATCGTTCAGAGGTTACCTGATTGCGACATGATAACGTCGCTTTTTCCCTTTTGGAGATAACGTCTTTGAGATGCCCAAAGACAAGAGTCTTTCCACCTCTTTGTGTAGGGAGACAAACTCACCGGTGTAGTGGCCATGATCGTCGTGGAAGTCGCACTATCCAGACGTACCTCTCTTGCCTTTCAGCTTGTCAGTTTTTCGCGGCCATCTCGCGTCTTTAATATATCTGTGAAGAGACTTAACCAATTCAGCCGTGGATATACTAAAGTTGTAGGATTGTACCTTTGGGGAGAGTGACAGACGATCCTTCCACCCATTTCCTTGGTCACGGATCTGGATTACACGTCATTTATCCTCGCGGTCTCGAGGATAGGTTGACTTTGGCGGTCTCTGCGATGATCTTCATTTGGTCGGCGCTCGACACAGTCGGGACTGTTGCCTGTTTTGAGTGGCTCATCGTCTTCCTTAAGTTTGAGCTGGGCTAGAGCCTTAGCTTTCACGTCCTCAAAAGTCGAGCAAGGGTACTTTGTCAGTTCTAGGTACAGTTTGCATCCCTGGACGAGTCCTCGTCGGAAACCCTGGACCGAGGTAGGGATATTGCAATTTGAGATTGACACTTTCTCCTTGTTGTATATGTTCAAATACTCGCAAAGGGTCTGATTGGATCTCTGAATGACATAATAAAGGTCACTGTACTGCTTCTCCACCTTCTGACTACAAGAAAACTGGATTTTGAAGGCATTCACCAGATCGACAAAGGAGAGATCGATCTGTGATGCAGATGCATGAACCACGTCAAGGCTGGGCCTGAGAGGGAAGTGTCGAACTCTTACACATGACCGCCTCCAGATCTCTTTTGAAAACCGAGATGATCATTAGTTTCTATTTGTATAACACCACGTGCTCGTCGCGATCGGTTGTGCCGTCATAGCTGGCCATTCCATGTAGGTGGAACTTTTAGGGGATGTCCACATGGAGATGTCCTCGGAGAAGGGTGACTGCTCGAAACCGTCAAGGGCCTCTCTCTCGATTGGCTGCAGGACTCCTAGGATCTTAGAAAATCATTGATCAGATGCCTTCTTTTAGTCTCCCAGTGCCTGTTGTATCAAGACATGTACCCGTGCACCCTGGTTGTTTGTAATCCTTGTCACCCAATCTATCTCTGTCGCGGGGACATCGTTCGGGATGGAAAGATGAAGCGTGCTGGCACCAGGTTGGGTGAGTGCCCTAGTAACGCCTTGGGGCGTCATGTCCACGCCCTCGAGGTTCAGGCAGACACGGACATTGCCTAGGTTTTTGGTGAGTTGGGATCGTAGTGTATTCGATCCAGACGACTGCATCTGCATTTTCAGAAAAGCGTTTTACTGGCCAACTTGGTGTTTTCGGAGGCGAGGGTTTCATTGAGTTCCTGATGACATTGACATCGTTCCGCTAACTCCTAGCAAAGGGCCTCCATCGTTTGGGTCATTTGGTGTATCTGAGCGGCTTTGTTAGGCCTGATTTCAGTGGAAGAGGTTTTGTCTTCTGGACGATGGCTGACGTTGCCTTCTTCCATGATGGTACTGTCGTGGAACAACGGTGAAGTTGTCATGATTTTTGGAATGAAGGTGAGGTTTTGTTGGGCATAAAACCGATCGATGCCCCATGGTAGACGCCAAATTGTTTTGGGCAAAAGAATTTAAGGATCTAAATTTTCTAGTTGAGGGAACAATCAATAGGTCTCTCGATTAACTCAATATCACACGATAAAGAACGATTAATCAAGAATGGTAAACGAATAGAATCGTATTAAGTATTTTTCGGATGAAGCAATCTGTGTGTACGTTACAAGAGTTTTACAATGTTTTTATAACAAATCGAGCCCACGTATCTCGGTCGAGCCGGCACGTACAAAGATCTCGGAAACTGATACATGCCTCCCTTCAACGTTCACCAGCAGATTCTCTCGATGCATGAGTATCGGAACAGTCCAAACGAACTGCCATCAAGTGCTGGCCTGGACCAAGACAGACCACTCCTGAACAAGCCCAAAATCGGAGCCCAAAACTCATCTTCGTGCTTTTTCAAATTCAGCAAAGTGAAAGAACATTGCATCTCTTCGCTCGTTTATATTCCGGTTCTTGGTTACTCGACTGCAAGCCGTACTCAGTAGGCTATGGAATATCAGTCCCGATAACCTTTCTATTTTCTCTAATTGGATTCAACCTCCTAGGGTTAGCGTCTTTATCTCATAGTCTAATAAATATTTCGGAGAAGACTCGAATCCCCACAATAATATTGCAAATCATAGATCATTGAGTTATTTATGAATTCTTTGTCGTTGGTATGACCGTTGGTTATGTTCTTGTATGATATCTGAATCTGGATGATGAGAAGTATGTTTGTTTTGCGGAAATTGTTTTATCACGTAAATTGTGTTGAGGGTTTGGAATTGCAAGATATGTGGAGATTAATTTAAAGATCTCATCTGTTTCAGATAGGGATGCCGCGATTGGAAAAAAATAATAGATAATATTGATTTTCTGCAAGAAAGATACAAATGTTGGGCTGTTGAGGTAACTGAGACAAGGTTTTTTTAGGAGATTAACATATTCAGATTACAAGATACTATTTTTCTTAGTTGTTTAATAAGATTTTTCTAATAATATTCTTGTTTAGATTAGATTCTGGATTAAGTTTTTCTTACATAGAGAATAAGCTTTCTCTATATATGTAATATGTTTTTCACCTTCATAATAGAACAAGAATACAAGTTTATAATTTTTCATGGTATCAGACCTTGAAATATCGATCCACAAAACCAGCATACAATGATTATTGATCGGGTTCGATCTTTATTAGATCCAAGCATAGCCTTTTAGGGTTTGACCACCACAATCGCTTCCATAATAAAACTGGCCTTAGCATTAGAAAACAAGAGCAGTATTGTCAGACTCCACAAAAAAAGAAGGATGGTTTCGTCCGACATCAGAAAAAGAAAAACGGTTTCGTTCATCCTCAAAGAATTGAAGAACGGATTTTGTCCGTCTTCAAAGAAAACAAAGAATAGGTTTTGTCCATCTTCATCAAAAGCCAGGAGCGATTTCGTTCGGCTTCAATAAAACGAAAAAGCGGTTTCGTCCGACCACAACAAAACGAAGAACGGTCCATTCGACCTTAAAACAAAATTCAACCTTTAGCTATGTTTCATATTCTATTGTCCAAGTTGGACATGAATGATCATCATGCTCCAACTTTAGGGGGAGTATTGGAGATTATATAGTTATACTACAAGACATTATTTTTCTTATTTAAAAGATATTATTTTCCTTATTTACTTGATAAAATTTTCCTAATAATATCTTCCTTCTTTAGATTAGATTTTCAGATAAGTTTTCTTTAGATAGAGAATAAACTTTCTCTGTATATGTAATATGTTTCTCACCTTCATAATAGAACAAGAATACAAATTTATATTTCTTCAGTTTTTAGTACTCCCTCCTTCCCAAAATTATCTTCCCATTTCATTTTTGTGTACTATTCACATTCATAGAAAATTTTCTCGATTT
>NW_027366061.1:0-82848 GCF_046119375.1 Phyllobates terribilis
TTTCCTGTTAATCCTAGCATGATAAAGAAGATTCAAAGAGAGTGAGATGCCAGCTCCTTTCATTCAGTCAGTAGCTTCAAACATTTCTGGTATATGAAAAACATGTTTTTCAATGGCAAAAATCAATGAATATTGTAAATGCACAAACAGTAATATCTCCACATTGCAAGGTGCAATTCTGAAATTTTTTGCTTTTTCCTGCTAATCCTAGCATGATAAAGAAGATTCAAAGAGAGTGAGATGCCAGCTCCTTTCATTCAGTCAGTAGCTTCAAACATTTCTGGTATATGAAAAACATGTTTTTCAATGGCAAAAATCAATGAATATTGTAAATGCACAAACAGTAATATCTCCACATTGCAAGGTGCAATTCTGAAATTTTTAGCTTTTTCCTGTTAATCCTAGCATGATAAAGAAGATTCAAAGAGAGTGAGATGCCAGCTCCTTTCATTCAGTCAGTAGCTTCAAACATTTCTGGAAACATGTTTTTCAATGGCAAAAATCAATGAATATTGTAAATGCACAAACAGTAATATCTCCACATTGCAAGGTGCAATTCTGAAATTTTTTGCTTTTTCCTGCTAATCCTAGCATGATAAAGAAGATTCAAAGAGAGTGAGATGCCAGCTCCTTTCATTCAGTCAGTAGCTTCAAACATTTCTGGTATATGAAAAACATGTTTTTCAATGGCAAAAATCAATGAATATTGTAAATGCACAAACAGTAATATCTCCACATTGCACGGTGCAATTCTGAAATTTTTAGCTTTTTCCTGTTAATCCTAGCATGATAAAGAAGATTCAAAGAGAGTGAGATGCCAGCTCCTTTCATTCAGTCAGTAGCTTCAAACATTTCTGGTATATGAAAAACATGTTTTTCAATGGCAAAAATCAATGAATATTGTAAATGCACAAACAGTAATATCTCCACATTGCACGGTGCAATTCTGAAATTTTTAGCTTTTTCCTGTTAATCCTAGCATGATAAAGAAGATTCAAAGAGAGTGAGATGCCAGCTCCTTTCATTCAGTCAGTAGCTTCAAACATTTCTGGTATATGAAAAACATGTTTTTCAATGGCAAAAATCAATGAATATTGTAAATGCACAAACAGTAATATCTCCACATTGCAAGGTGCAATTCTGAAATTTTTTGCTTTTTCCTGTTAATCCTAGCATGATAAAGAAGATTCAAAGAGAGTGAGATGCCAGCTCCTTTCATTCAGTCAGTAGCTTCAAACATTTCTGGTATATGAAAAACATGTTTTTCAATGGCAAAAATCAATGAATATTGTAAATGCACAAACAGTAATATCTCCACATTGCACGGTGCAATTCTGAAATTTTTTGCTTTTTCCTGTTAATCCTAGCATGATAAAGAAGATTCAAAGAGAGTGAGATGCCAGCTCCTTTCATTCAGTCAGTAGCTTCAAACATTTCTGGTATATGAAAAACATGTTTTTCAATGGCAAAAATCAATGAATATTGTAAATGCACAAACAGTAATATCTTCACATTGCACGGTGCAATTCTGAAATTTTTTGCTTTTTCCTGCTAATCCTAGCATGATAAAGAAGATTCAAAGAGAGTGAGATGCCAGCTCCTTTCATTCAGTCAGTAGCTTCAAACATTTCTGGTATATGAAAAACATGTTTTTCAATGGCAAAAATCAATGAATATTGTAAATGCACAAACAGTAATATCTCCACATTGCACGGTGCAATTCTGAAATTTTTTGCTTTTTCCTGCTAATCCTAGCATGATAAAGAAGATTCAAAGAGAGTGAGATGCCAGCTCCTTTCATTCAGTCAGTAGCTTCAAACATTTCTGGACGTTTTTCAATGGCAAAAATCAATGAATATTGTAAATGCACAAACAGTAATATCTCCACATTGCAAGGTGCAATTCTGAAATTTTTAGCTTTTTCCTGTTAATCCTAGCATGATAAAGAAGATTCAAAGAGAGTGAGATGCCAGCTCCTTTCATTCAGTCAGTAGCTTCAAACATTTCTGGTATATGAAAAACATGTTTTTCAATGGCAAAAATCAATGAATATTGTAAATGCACAAACAGTAATATCTCCACATTGCACGGTGCAATTCTGAAATTTTTAGCTTTTTCCTGCTAATCCTAGCATGATAAAGAAGATTCAAAGAGAGTGAGATGCCAGCTCCTTTCATTCAGTCAGTAGCTTCAAACATTTCTGGACGTTTTTCAATGGCAAAAATCAATGAATATTGTAAATGCACAAACAGTAATATCTCCACATTGCAAGGTGCAATTCTGAAATTTTTAGCTTTTTCCCTGCTAATCCTAGCATGATAAAGAAGATTCAAAGAGAGTGAGATGCCAGCTCCTTTCATTCAGTCAGTAGCTTCAAACATTTCTGGTATATGAAAAACATGTTTTTCAATGGCAAAAATCAATGAATATTGTAAATGCACAAACAGTAATATCTCCACATTGCAAGGTGCAATTCTGAAATTTTTAGCTTTTTCCTGCTAATCCTAGCATGATAAAGAAGATTCAAAGAGAGTGAGATGCCAGCTCCTTTCATTCAGTCAGTAGCTTCAAACATTTCTGGTATATGAAAAACATGTTTTCAATGGCAAAAATCAATGAATATTGTAAATGCACAAACAGTAATATCTCCACATTGCACGGTGCAATTCTGAAATTTTTTGCTTTTTCCTGCTAATCCTAGCATGATAAAGAAGATTCAAAGAGAGTGAGATGCCAGCTCCTTTCATTCAGTCAGTAGCTTCAAACATTTCTGGTATATGAAAAACATGTTTTTCAATGGCAAAAATCAATGAATATTGTAAATGCACAGTAATATCTCCCACATTGCAAGGTGCAATTCTGAAATTTTTTTGCTTTTTCCTGCTAATCCTAGCATGATAAAGAAGATTCAAAGAGAGTGAGATGCCAGCTCCTTTCATTCAGTCAGTAGCTTCAAACATTTCTGGTATATGAAAAACATGTTTTTCAATGGCAAAAATCAATGAATATTGTAAATGCACAAACAGTAATATCTCCACATTGCACGGTGCAATTCTGAAATTTTTTTGCTTTTTCCTGCTAATCCTAGCATGATAAAGAAGATTCAAAGAGAGTGAGATGCCAGCTCCTTTCATTCAGTCAGTAGCTTCAAACATTTCTGGACGTTTTTCAATGGCAAAAATCAATGAATATTGTAAATGCACAAACAGTAATATCTCCACATTGCACGGTGCAATTCTGAAATTTTTAGCTTTTTCCTGTTAATCCTAGCATGATAAAGAAGATTCAAAGAGAGTGAGATGCCAGCTCCTTTCATTCAGTCAGTAGCTTCAAACATTTCTGGTATATGAAAAACATGTTTTTCAATGGCAAAAATCAATGAATATTGTAAATGCACAAACAGTAATATCTCCACATTGCAAGGTGCAATTCTGAAATTTTTTTGCTTTTTCCTGCTAATCCTAGCATGATAAAGAAGATTCAAAGAGAGTGAGATGCCAGCTCCTTTCATTCAGTCAGTAGCTTCAAACATTTCTGGTATATGAAAAACATGTTTTTCAATGGCAAAAATCAATGAATATTGTAAATGCACAAACAGTAATATCTCCACATTGCACGGTGCAATTCTGAAATTTTTAGCTTTTTCCTGTTAATCCTAGCATGATAAAGAAGATTCAAAGAGAGTGAGATGCCAGCTCCTTTCATTCAGTCAGTAGCTTCAAACATTTCTGGTATATGAAAAACATGTTTTTCAATGGCAAAAATCAATGAATATTGTAAATGCACAAACAGTAATATCTCCACATTGCACGGTGCAATTCTGAAATTTTTTGCTTTTTCCTGCTAATCCTAGCATGATAAAGAAGATTCAAAGAGAGTGAGATGCCAGCTCCTTTCATTCAGTCAGTAGCTTCAAACATTTCTGGACGTTTTTCAATGGCAAAAATCAATGAATATTGTAAATGCACAAACAGTAATATCTCCACATTGCACGGTGCAATTCTGAAATTTTTTGCTTTTTCCTGCTAATCCTAGCATGATAAAGAAGATTCAAAGAGAGTGAGATGCCAGCTCCTTTCATTCAGTCAGTAGCTTCAAACATTTCTGGTATATGAAAAACATGTTTTTCAATGGCAAAAATCAATGAATATTGTAAATGCACAAACAGTAATATCTCCACATTGCACGGTGCAATTCTGAAATTTTTTGCTTTTTCCTGTTAATCCTAGCATGATAAAGAAGATTCAAAGAGAGTGAGATGCCAGCTCCTTTCATTCAGTCAGTAGCTTCAAACATTTCTGGTATATGAAAAACATGTTTTTCAATGGCAAAAATCAATGAATATTGTAAATGCACAAACAGTAATATCTCCACATTGCAAGGTGCAATTCTGAAATTTTTAGCTTTTTCCTGTTAATCCTAGCATGATAAAGAAGATTCAAAGAGAGTGAGATGCCAGCTCCTTTCATTCAGTCAGTAGCTTCAAACATTTCTGGTATATGAAAAACATGTTTTTCAATGGCAAAAATCAATGAATATTGTAAATGCACAAACAGTAATATCTCCACATTGCAAGGTGCAATTCTGAAATTTTTAGCTTTTTCCTGTTAATCCTAGCATGATAAAGAAGATTCAAAGAGAGTGAGATGCCAGCTCCTTTCATTCAGTCAGTAGCTTCAAACATTTCTGGACGTTTTTCAATGGCAAAAATCAATGAATATTGTAAATGCACAAACAGTAATATCTCCACATTGCAAGGTGCAATTCTGAAATTTTTAGCTTTTTCCTGCTAATCCTAGCATGATAAAGAAGATTCAAAGAGAGTGAGATGCCAGCTCCTTTCATTCAGTCAGTAGCTTCAAACATTTCTGGTATATGAAAAACATGTTTTTCAATGGCAAAAATCAATGAATATTGTAAATGCACAAACAGTAATATCTCCACATTGCAAGGTGCAATTCTGAAATTTTTAGCTTTTTCCTGTTAATCCTAGCATGATAAAGAAGATTCAAAGAGAGTGAGATGCCAGCTCCTTTCATTCAGTCAGTAGCTTCAAACATTTCTGGTATATGAAAAACATGTTTTTCAATGGCAAAAATCAATGAATATTGTAAATGCACAAACAGTAATATCTCCACATTGCAAGGTGCAATTCTGAAATTTTTAGCTTTTTCCTGTTAATCCTAGCATGATAAAGAAGATTCAAAGAGAGTGAGATGCCAGCTCCTTTCATTCAGTCAGTAGCTTCAAACATTTCTGGACGTTTTTCAATGGCAAAAATCAATGAATATTGTAAATGCACAAACAGTAATATCTCCACATTGCAAGGTGCAATTCTGAAATTTTTAGCTTTTTCCTGCTAATCCTAGCATGATAAAGAAGATTCAAAGAGAGTGAGATGCCAGCTCCTTTCATTCAGTCAGTAGCTTCAAACATTTCTGGTATATGAAAAACATGTTTTTCAATGGCAAAAATCAATGAATATTGTAAATGCACAAACAGTAATATCTCCACATTGCACGGTGCAATTCTGAAATTTTTAGCTTTTTCCTGTTAATCCTAGCATGATAAAGAAGATTCAAAGAGAGTGAGATGCCAGCTCCTTTCATTCAGTCAGTAGCTTCAAACATTTCTGGTATATGAAAAACATGTTTTTCAATGGCAAAAATCAATGAATATTGTAAATGCACAAACAGTAATATCTCCACATTGCACGGTGCAATTCTGAAATTTTTTGCTTTTTCCTGCTAATCCTAGCATGATAAAGAAGATTCAAAGAGAGTGAGATGCCAGCTCCTTTCATTCAGTCAGTAGCTTCAAACATTTCTGGTATATGAAAAACATGTTTTTCAATGGCAAAAATCAATGAATATTGTAAATGCACAAACAGTAATATCTCCACATTGCAAGGTGCAATTCTGAAATTTTTAGCTTTTTCCTGTTAATCCTAGCATGATAAAGAAGATTCAAAGAGAGTGAGATGCCAGCTCCTTTCATTCAGTCAGTAGCTTCAAACATTTCTGGTATATGAAAAACATGTTTTTCAATGGCAAAAATCAATGAATATTGTAAATGCACAAACAGTAATATCTCCACATTGCACGGTGCAATTCTGAAATTTTTAGCTTTTTCCTGTTAATCCTAGCATGATAAAGAAGATTCAAAGAGAGTGAGATGCCAGCTCCTTTCATTCAGTCAGTAGCTTCAAACATTTCTGGTATATGAAAAACATGTTTTTCAATGGCAAAAATCAATGAATATTGTAAATGCACAAACAGTAATATCTCCACATTGCACGGTGCAATTCTGAAATTTTTAGCTTTTTCCTGTTAATCCTAGCATGATAAAGAAGATTCAAAGAGAGTGAGATGCCAGCTCCTTTCATTCAGTCAGTAGCTTCAAACATTTCTGGTATATGAAAAACATGTTTTTCAATGGCAAAAATCAATGAATATTGTAAATGCACAAACAGTAATATCTCCACATTGCACGGTGCAATTCTGAAATTTTTTGCTTTTTCCTGCTAATCCTAGCATGATAAAGAAGATTCAAAGAGAGTGAGATGCCAGCTCCTTTCATTCAGTCAGTAGCTTCAAACATTTCTGGTATATGAAAAACATGTTTTTCAATGGCAAAAATCAATGAATATTGTAAATGCACAAACAGTAATATCTCCACATTGCACGGTGCAATTCTGAAATTTTTTGCTTTTTCCTGTTAATCCTAGCATGATAAAGAAGATTCAAAGAGAGTGAGATGCCAGCTCCTTTCATTCAGTCAGTAGCTTCAAACATTTCTGGTATATGAAAAACATGTTTTTCAATGGCAAAAATCAATGAATATTGTAAATGCACAAACAGTAATATCTCCACATTGCACGGTGCAATTCTGAAATTTTTAGCTTTTTCCTGTTAATCCTAGCATGATAAAGAAGATTCAAAGAGAGTGAGATGCCAGCTCCTTTCATTCAGTCAGTAGCTTCAAACATTTCTGGTATATGAAAAACATGTTTTTCAATGGCAAAAATCAATGAATATTGTAAATGCACAAACAGTAATATCTCCACATTGCACGGTGCAATTCTGAAATTTTTTGCTTTTTCCTGCTAATCCTAGCATGATAAAGAAGATTCAAAGAGAGTGAGATGCCAGCTCCTTTCATTCAGTCAGTAGCTTCAAACATTTCTGGTATATGAAAAACATGTTTTTCAATGGCAAAAATCAATGAATATTGTAAATGCACAAACAGTAATATCTCCACATTGCACGGTGCAATTCTGAAATTTTTAGCTTTTTCCTGTTAATCCTAGCATGATAAAGAAGATTCAAAGAGAGTGAGATGCCAGCTCCTTTCATTCAGTCAGTAGCTTCAAACATTTCTGGACGTTTTTCAATGGCAAAAATCAATGAATATTGTAAATGCACAAACAGTAATATCTCCACATTGCACGGTGCAATTCTGAAATTTTTTGCTTTTTCCTGCTAATCCTAGCATGATAAAGAAGATTCAAAGAGAGTGAGATGCCAGCTCCTTTCATTCAGTCAGTAGCTTCAAACATTTCTGGTATATGAAAAACATGTTTTTCAATGGCAAAAATCAATGAATATTGTAAATGCACAAACAGTAATATCTCCACATTGCAAGGTGCAATTCTGAAATTTTTTGCTTTTTCCTGTTAATCCTAGCATGATAAAGAAGATTCAAAGAGAGTGAGATGCCAGCTCCTTTCATTCAGTCAGTAGCTTCAAACATTTCTGGTATATGAAAAACATGTTTTTCAATGGCAAAAATCAATGAATATTGTAAATGCACAAACAGTAATATCTCCACATTGCAAGGTGCAATTCTGAAATTTTTAGCTTTTTCCTGTTAATCCTAGCATGATAAAGAAGATTCAAAGAGAGTGAGATGCCAGCTCCTTTCATTCAGTCAGTAGCTTCAAACATTTCTGGTATATGAAAAACATGTTTTTCAATGGCAAAAATCAATGAATATTGTAAATGCACAAACAGTAATATCTCCACATTGCAAGGTGCAATTCTGAAATTTTTAGCTTTTTCCTGTTAATCCTAGCATGATAAAGAAGATTCAAAGAGAGTGAGATGCCAGCTCCTTTCATTCAGTCAGTAGCTTCAAACATTTCTGGTATATGAAAAACATGTTTTTCAATGGCAAAAATCAATGAATATTGTAAATGCACAAACAGTAATATCTCCACATTGCACGGTGCAATTCTGAAATTTTTAGCTTTTTCCTGTTAATCCTAGCATGATAAAGAAGATTCAAAGAGAGTGAGATGCCAGCTCCTTTCATTCAGTCAGTAGCTTCAAACATTTCTGGACGTTTTTCAATGGCAAAAATCAATGAATATTGTAAATGCACAAACAGTAATATCTCCACATTGCACGGTGCAATTCTGAAATTTTTTGCTTTTTCCTGTTAATCCTAGCATGATAAAGAAGATTCAAAGAGAGTGAGATGCCAGCTCCTTTCATTCAGTCAGTAGCTTCAAACATTTCTGGTATATGAAAAACATGTTTTTCAATGGCAAAAATCAATGAATATTGTAAATGCACAAACAGTAATATCTCCACATTGCACGGTGCAATTCTGAAATTTTTTGCTTTTTCCTGCTAATCCTAGCATGATAAAGAAGATTCAAAGAGAGTGAGATGCCAGCTCCTTTCATTCAGTCAGTAGCTTCAAACATTTCTGGACGTTTTTCAATGGCAAAAATCAATGAATATTGTAAATGCACAAACAGTAATATCTCCACATTGCAAGGTGCAATTCTGAAATTTTTTGCTTTTTCCTGCTAATCCTAGCATGATAAAGAAGATTCAAAGAGAGTGAGATGCCAGCTCCTTTCATTCAGTCAGTAGCTTCAAACATTTCTGGTATATGAAAAACATGTTTTTCAATGGCAAAAATCAATGAATATTGTAAATGCACAAACAGTAATATCTCCACATTGCACGGTGCAATTCTGAAATTTTTAGCTTTTTCCTGTTAATCCTAGCATGATAAAGAAGATTCAAAGAGAGTGAGATGCCAGCTCCTTTCATTCAGTCAGTAGCTTCAAACATTTCTGGTATATGAAAAACATGTTTTTCAATGGCAAAAATCAATGAATATTGTAAATGCACAAACAGTAATATCTCCACATTGCACAGTGCAATTCTCTAATTTTTTGCTTTTTCCTGCTAATCCTAGCATGATAAAGAAGATTCAAAGAGAGTGAGATGCCAGCTCCTTTCATTCAGTCAGTAGCTTCAAACATTTCTGGACGTTTTTCAATGGCAAAAATCAATGAATATTGTAAATGCACAAACAGTAATATCTCCACATTGCACGGTGCAATTCTGAAATTTTTTGCTTTTTCCTGCTAATCCTAGCATGATAAAGAAGATTCAAAGAGAGTGAGATGCCAGCTCCTTTCATTCAGTCAGTAGCTTCAAACATTTCTGGTATATGAAAAACATGTTTTTCAATGGCAAAAATCAATGAATATTGTAAATGCACAAACAGTAATATCTCCACATTGCACGGTGCAATTCTGAAATTTTTTGCTTTTTCCTGTTAATCCTAGCATGATAAAGAAGATTCAAAGAGAGTGAGATGCCAGCTCCTTTCATTCAGTCAGTAGCTTCAAACATTTCTGGTATATGAAAAACATGTTTTTCAATGGCAAAAATCAATGAATATTGTAAATGCACAAACAGTAATATCTCCACATTGCAAGGTGCAATTCTGAAATTTTTAGCTTTTTCCTGTTAATCCTAGCATGATAAAGAAGATTCAAAGAGAGTGAGATGCCAGCTCCTTTCATTCAGTCAGTAGCTTCAAACATTTCTGGTATATGAAAAACATGTTTTTCAATGGCAAAAATCAATGAATATTGTAAATGCACAAACAGTAATATCTCCACATTGCAAGGTGCAATTCTGAAATTTTTAGCTTTTTCCTGTTAATCCTAGCATGATAAAGAAGATTCAAAGAGAGTGAGATGCCAGCTCCTTTCATTCAGTCAGTAGCTTCAAACATTTCTGGACGTTTTTCAATGGCAAAAATCAATGAATATTGTAAATGCACAAACAGTAATATCTCCACATTGCAAGGTGCAATTCTGAAATTTTTAGCTTTTTCCTGCTAATCCTAGCATGATAACGAAGATTCAAAGAGAGTGAGATGCCAGCTCCTTTCATTCAGTCAGTAGCTTCAAACATTTCTGGTATATGAAAAACATGTTTTTCAATGGCAAAAATCAATGAATATTGTAAATGCACAAACAGTAATATCTCCACATTGCAAGGTGCAATTCTGAAATTTTTAGCTTTTTCCTGTTAATCCTAGCATGATAAAGAAGATTCAAAGAGAGTGAGATGCCAGCTCCTTTCATTCAGTCAGTAGCTTCAAACATTTCTGGTATATGAAAAACATGTTTTTCAATGGCAAAAATCAATGAATATTGTAAATGCACAAACAGTAATATCTCCACATTGCAAGGTGCAATTCTGAAATTTTTAGCTTTTTCCTGTTAATCCTAGCATGATAAAGAAGATTCAAAGAGAGTGAGATGCCAGCTCCTTTCATTCAGTCAGTAGCTTCAAACATTTCTGGACGTTTTTCAATGGCAAAAATCAATGAATATTGTAAATGCACAAACAGTAATATCTCCACATTGCAAGGTGCAATTCTGAAATTTTTAGCTTTTTCCTGCTAATCCTAGCATGATAAAGAAGATTCAAAGAGAGTGAGATGCCAGCTCCTTTCATTCAGTCAGTAGCTTCAAACATTTCTGGTATATGAAAAACATGTTTTTCAATGGCAAAAATCAATGAATATTGTAAATGCACAAACAGTAATATCTCCACATTGCAAGGTGCAATTCTGAAATTTTTAGCTTTTTCCTGTTAATCCTAGCATGATAAAGAAGATTCAAAGAGAGTGAGATGCCAGCTCCTTTCATTCAGTCAGTAGCTTCAAACATTTCTGGTATATGAAAAACATGTTTTTCAATGGCAAAAATCAATGAATATTGTAAATGCACAAACAGTAATATCTCCACATTGCAAGGTGCAATTCTGAAATTTTTAGCTTTTTCCTGTTAATCCTAGCATGATAAAGAAGATTCAAAGAGAGTGAGATGCCAGCTCCTTTCATTCAGTCAGTAGCTTCAAACATTTCTGGACGTTTTTCAATGGCAAAAATCAATGAATATTGTAAATGCACAAACAGTAATATCTCCACATTGCAAGGTGCAATTCTGAAATTTTTAGCTTTTTCCTGCTAATCCTAGCATGATAAAGAAGATTCAAAGAGAGTGAGATGCCAGCTCCTTTCATTCAGTCAGTAGCTTCAAACATTTCTGGTATATGAAAAACATGTTTTTCAATGGCAAAAATCAATGAATATTGTAAATGCACAAACAGTAATATCTCCACATTGCACGGTGCAATTCTGAAATTTTTAGCTTTTTCCTGTTAATCCTAGCATGATAAAGAAGATTCAAAGAGAGTGAGATGCCAGCTCCTTTCATTCAGTCAGTAGCTTCAAACATTTCTGGTATATGAAAAACATGTTTTTCAATGGCAAAAATCAATGAATATTGTAAATGCACAAACAGTAATATCTCCACATTGCACGGTGCAATTCTGAAATTTTTAGCTTTTTCCTGTTAATCCTAGCATGATAAAGAAGATTCAAAGAGAGTGAGATGCCAGCTCCTTTCATTCAGTCAGTAGCTTCAAACATTTCTGGTATATGAAAAACATGTTTTTCAATGGCAAAAATCAATGAATATTGTAAATGCACAAACAGTAATATCTCCACATTGCAAGGTGCAATTCTGAAATTTTTTGCTTTTTCCTGCTAATCCTAGCATGATAAAGAAGATTCAAAGAGAGTGAGATGCCAGCTCCTTTCATTCAGTCAGTAGCTTCAAACATTTCTGGTATATGAAAAACATGTTTTTCAATGGCAAAAATCAATGAATATTGTAAATGCACAAACAGTAATATCTCCACATTGCAAGGTGCAATTCTGAAATTTTTAGCTTTTTCCTGTTAATCCTAGCATGATAAAGAAGATTCAAAGAGAGTGAGATGCCAGCTCCTTTCATTCAGTCAGTAGCTTCAAACATTTCTGGACGTTTTTCAATGGCAAAAATCAATGAATATTGTAAATGCACAAACAGTAATATCTCCACATTGCAAGGTGCAATTCTGAAATTTTTTGCTTTTTCCTGCTAATCCTAGCATGATAAAGAAGATTCAAAGAGAGTGAGATGCCAGCTCCTTTCATTCAGTCAGTAGCTTCAAACATTTCTGGTATATGAAAAACATGTTTTTCAATGGCAAAAATCAATGAATATTGTAAATGCACAAACAGTAATATCTCCACATTGCACGGTGCAATTCTGAAATTTTTAGCTTTTTCCTGTTAATCCTAGCATGATAAAGAAGATTCAAAGAGAGTGAGATGCCAGCTCCTTTCATTCAGTCAGTAGCTTCAAACATTTCTGGTATATGAAAAACATGTTTTTCAATGGCAAAAATCAATGAATATTGTAAATGCACAAACAGTAATATCTCCACATTGCACGGTGCAATTCTGAAATTTTTTGCTTTTTCCTGCTAATCCTAGCATGATAAAGAAGATTCAAAGAGAGTGAGATGCCAGCTCCTTTCATTCAGTCAGTAGCTTCAAACATTTCTGGTATATGAAAAACATGTTTTTCAATGGCAAAAATCAATGAATATTGTAAATGCACAAACAGTAATATCTCCACATTGCACGGTGCAATTCTGAAATTTTTTGCTTTTTCCTGTTAATCCTAGCATGATAAAGAAGATTCAAAGAGAGTGAGATGCCAGCTCCTTTCATTCAGTCAGTAGCTTCAAACATTTCTGGTATATGAAAAACATGTTTTTCAATGGCAAAAATCAATGAATATTGTAAATGCACAAACAGTAATATCTCCACATTGCACGGTGCAATTCTGAAATTTTTAGCTTTTTCCTGTTAATCCTAGCATGATAAAGAAGATTCAAAGAGAGTGAGATGCCAGCTCCTTTCATTCAGTCAGTAGCTTCAAACATTTCTGGTATATGAAAAACATGTTTTTCAATGGCAAAAATCAATGAATATTGTAAATGCACAAACAGTAATATCTCCACATTGCACGGTGCAATTCTGAAATTTTTTGCTTTTTCCTGCTAATCCTAGCATGATAAAGAAGATTCAAAGAGAGTGAGATGCCAGCTCCTTTCATTCAGTCAGTAGCTTCAAACATTTCTGGTATATGAAAAACATGTTTTTCAATGGCAAAAATCAATGAATATTGTAAATGCACAAACAGTAATATCTCCACATTGCACGGTGCAATTCTGAAATTTTTAGCTTTTTCCTGTTAATCCTAGCATGATAAAGAAGATTCAAAGAGAGTGAGATGCCAGCTCCTTTCATTCAGTCAGTAGCTTCAAACATTTCTGGACGTTTTTCAATGGCAAAAATCAATGAATATTGTAAATGCACAAACAGTAATATCTCCACATTGCACGGTGCAATTCTGAAATTTTTTGCTTTTTCCTGCTAATCCTAGCATGATAAAGAAGATTCAAAGAGAGTGAGATGCCAGCTCCTTTCATTCAGTCAGTAGCTTCAAACATTTCTGGTATATGAAAAACATGTTTTTCAATGGCAAAAATCAATGAATATTGTAAATGCACAAACAGTAATATCTCCACATTGCAAGGTGCAATTCTGAAATTTTTTGCTTTTTCCTGTTAATCCTAGCATGATAAAGAAGATTCAAAGAGAGTGAGATGCCAGCTCCTTTCATTCAGTCAGTAGCTTCAAACATTTCTGGTATATGAAAAACATGTTTTTCAATGGCAAAAATCAATGAATATTGTAAATGCACAAACAGTAATATCTCCACATTGCAAGGTGCAATTCTGAAATTTTTAGCTTTTTCCTGTTAATCCTAGCATGATAAAGAAGATTCAAAGAGAGTGAGATGCCAGCTCCTTTCATTCAGTCAGTAGCTTCAAACATTTCTGGACGTTTTTCAATGGCAAAAATCAATGAATATTGTAAATGCACAAACAGTAATATCTCCACATTGCAAGGTGCAATTCTGAAATTTTTAGCTTTTTCCTGCTAATCCTAGCATGATAACGAAGATTCAAAGAGAGTGAGATGCCAGCTCCTTTCATTCAGTCAGTAGCTTCAAACATTTCTGGTATATGAAAAACATGTTTTTCAATGGCAAAAATCAATGAATATTGTAAATGCACAAACAGTAATATCTCCACATTGCAAGGTGCAATTCTGAAATTTTTAGCTTTTTCCTGTTAATCCTAGCATGATAAAGAAGATTCAAAGAGAGTGAGATGCCAGCTCCTTTCATTCAGTCAGTAGCTTCAAACATTTCTGGTATATGAAAAACATGTTTTTCAATGGCAAAAATCAATGAATATTGTAAATGCACAAACAGTAATATCTCCACATTGCAAGGTGCAATTCTGAAATTTTTAGCTTTTTCCTGTTAATCCTAGCATGATAAAGAAGATTCAAAGAGAGTGAGATGCCAGCTCCTTTCATTCAGTCAGTAGCTTCAAACATTTCTGGACGTTTTTCAATGGCAAAAATCAATGAATATTGTAAATGCACAAACAGTAATATCTCCACATTGCAAGGTGCAATTCTGAAATTTTTAGCTTTTTCCTGCTAATCCTAGCATGATAAAGAAGATTCAAAGAGAGTGAGATGCCAGCTCCTTTCATTCAGTCAGTAGCTTCAAACATTTCTGGTATATGAAAAACATGTTTTTCAATGGCAAAAATCAATGAATATTGTAAATGCACAAACAGTAATATCTCCACATTGCAAGGTGCAATTCTGAAATTTTTAGCTTTTTCCTGTTAATCCTAGCATGATAAAGAAGATTCAAAGAGAGTGAGATGCCAGCTCCTTTCATTCAGTCAGTAGCTTCAAACATTTCTGGTATATGAAAAACATGTTTTTCAATGGCAAAAATCAATGAATATTGTAAATGCACAAACAGTAATATCTCCACATTGCAAGGTGCAATTCTGAAATTTTTAGCTTTTTCCTGTTAATCCTAGCATGATAAAGAAGATTCAAAGAGAGTGAGATGCCAGCTCCTTTCATTCAGTCAGTAGCTTCAAACATTTCTGGACGTTTTTCAATGGCAAAAATCAATGAATATTGTAAATGCACAAACAGTAATATCTCCACATTGCAAGGTGCAATTCTGAAATTTTTAGCTTTTTCCTGCTAATCCTAGCATGATAAAGAAGATTCAAAGAGAGTGAGATGCCAGCTCCTTTCATTCAGTCAGTAGCTTCAAACATTTCTGGTATATGAAAAACATGTTTTTCAATGGCAAAAATCAATGAATATTGTAAATGCACAAACAGTAATATCTCCACATTGCACGGTGCAATTCTGAAATTTTTAGCTTTTTCCTGTTAATCCTAGCATGATAAAGAAGATTCAAAGAGAGTGAGATGCCAGCTCCTTTCATTCAGTCAGTAGCTTCAAACATTTCTGGTATATGAAAAACATGTTTTTCAATGGCAAAAATCAATGAATATTGTAAATGCACAAACAGTAATATCTCCACATTGCACGGTGCAATTCTGAAATTTTTAGCTTTTTCCTGTTAATCCTAGCATGATAAAGAAGATTCAAAGAGAGTGAGATGCCAGCTCCTTTCATTCAGTCAGTAGCTTCAAACATTTCTGGACGTTTTTCAATGGCAAAAATCAATGAATATTGTAAATGCACAAACAGTAATATCTCCACATTGCAAGGTGCAATTCTGAAATTTTTTGCTTTTTCCTGCTAATCCTAGCATGATAAAGAAGATTCAAAGAGAGTGAGATGCCAGCTCCTTTCATTCAGTCAGTAGCTTCAAACATTTCTGGTATATGAAAAACATGTTTTTCAATGGCAAAAATCAATGAATATTGTAAATGCACAAACAGTAATATCTCCACATTGCACGGTGCAATTCTGAAATTTTTAGCTTTTTCCTGTTAATCCTAGCATGATAAAGAAGATTCAAAGAGAGTGAGATGCCAGCTCCTTTCATTCAGTCAGTAGCTTCAAACATTTCTGGTATATGAAAAACATGTTTTTCAATGGCAAAAATCAATGAATATTGTAAATGCACAAACAGTAATATCTCCACATTGCACAGTGCAATTCTGAAATTTTTTGCTTTTTCCTGCTAATCCTAGCATGATAAAGAAGATTCAAAGAGAGTGAGATGCCAGCTCCTTTCATTCAGTCAGTAGCTTCAAACATTTCTGGACGTTTTTCAATGGCAAAAATCAATGAATATTGTAAATGCACAAACAGTAATATCTCCACATTGCACGGTGCAATTCTGAAATTTTTTGCTTTTTCCTGCTAATCCTAGCATGATAAAGAAGATTCAAAGAGAGTGAGATGCCAGCTCCTTTCATTCAGTCAGTAGCTTCAAACATTTCTGGTATATGAAAAACATGTTTTTCAATGGCAAAAATCAATGAATATTGTAAATGCACAAACAGTAATATCTCCACATTGCACGGTGCAATTCTGAAATTTTTTGCTTTTTCCTGTTAATCCTAGCATGATAAAGAAGATTCAAAGAGAGTGAGATGCCAGCTCCTTTCATTCAGTCAGTAGCTTCAAACATTTCTGGTATATGAAAAACATGTTTTTCAATGGCAAAAATCAATGAATATTGTAAATGCACAAACAGTAATATCTCCACATTGCAAGGTGCAATTCTGAAATTTTTAGCTTTTTCCTGTTAATCCTAGCATGATAAAGAAGATTCAAAGAGAGTGAGATGCCAGCTCCTTTCATTCAGTCAGTAGCTTCAAACATTTCTGGTATATGAAAAACATGTTTTTCAATGGCAAAAATCAATGAATATTGTAAATGCACAAACAGTAATATCTCCACATTGCAAGGTGCAATTCTGAAATTTTTAGCTTTTTCCTGTTAATCCTAGCATGATAAAGAAGATTCAAAGAGAGTGAGATGCCAGCTCCTTTCATTCAGTCAGTAGCTTCAAACATTTCTGGACGTTTTTCAATGGCAAAAATCAATGAATATTGTAAATGCACAAACAGTAATATCTCCACATTGCAAGGTGCAATTCTGAAATTTTTTGCTTTTTCCTGCTAATCCTAGCATGATAAAGAAGATTCAAAGAGAGTGAGATGCCAGCTCCTTTCATTCAGTCAGTAGCTTCAAACATTTCTGGTATATGAAAAACATGTTTTTCAATGGCAAAAATCAATGAATATTGTAAATGCACAAACAGTAATATCTCCACATTGCACGGTGCAATTCTGAAATTTTTAGCTTTTTCCTGTTAATCCTAGCATGATAAAGAAGATTCAAAGAGAGTGAGATGCCAGCTCCTTTCATTCAGTCAGTAGCTTCAAACATTTCTGGTATATGAAAAACATGTTTTTCAATGGCAAAAATCAATGAATATTGTAAATGCACAAACAGTAATATCTCCACATTGCACGGTGCAATTCTGAAATTTTTTGCTTTTTCCTGCTAATCCTAGCATGATAAAGAAGATTCAAAGAGAGTGAGATGCCAGCTCCTTTCATTCAGTCAGTAGCTTCAAACATTTCTGGTATATGAAAAACATGTTTTTCAATGGCAAAAATCAATGAATATTGTAAATGCACAAACAGTAATATCTCCACATTGCACGGTGCAATTCTGAAATTTTTTGCTTTTTCCTGTTAATCCTAGCATGATAAAGAAGATTCAAAGAGAGTGAGATGCCAGCTCCTTTCATTCAGTCAGTAGCTTCAAACATTTCTGGTATATGAAAAACATGTTTTTCAATGGCAAAAATCAATGAATATTGTAAATGCACAAACAGTAATATCTCCACATTGCACGGTGCAATTCTGAAATTTTTAGCTTTTTCCTGTTAATCCTAGCATGATAAAGAAGATTCAAAGAGAGTGAGATGCCAGCTCCTTTCATTCAGTCAGTAGCTTCAAACATTTCTGGTATATGAAAAACATGTTTTTCAATGGCAAAAATCAATGAATATTGTAAATGCACAAACAGTAATATCTCCACATTGCACGGTGCAATTCTGAAATTTTTTGCTTTTTCCTGCTAATCCTAGCATGATAAAGAAGATTCAAAGAGAGTGAGATGCCAGCTCCTTTCATTCAGTCAGTAGCTTCAAACATTTCTGGTATATGAAAAACATGTTTTTCAATGGCAAAAATCAATGAATATTGTAAATGCACAAACAGTAATATCTCCACATTGCACGGTGCAATTCTGAAATTTTTAGCTTTTTCCTGTTAATCCTAGCATGATAAAGAAGATTCAAAGAGAGTGAGATGCCAGCTCCTTTCATTCAGTCAGTAGCTTCAAACATTTCTGGACGTTTTTCAATGGCAAAAATCAATGAATATTGTAAATGCACAAACAGTAATATCTCCACATTGCACGGTGCAATTCTGAATTTTTTTGCTTTTTCCTGCTAATCCTAGCATGATAAAGAAGATTCAAAGAGAGTGAGATGCCAGCTCCTTTCATTCAGTCAGTAGCTTCAAACATTTCTGGTATATGAAAAACATGTTTTTCAATGGCAAAAATCAATGAATATTGTAAATGCACAAACAGTAATATCTCCACATTGCAAGGTGCAATTCTGAAATTTTTTGCTTTTTCCTGTTAATCCTAGCATGATAAAGAAGATTCAAAGAGAGTGAGATGCCAGCTCCTTTCATTCAGTCAGTAGCTTCAAACATTTCTGGTATATGAAAAACATGTTTTTCAATGGCAAAAATCAATGAATATTGTAAATGCACAAACAGTAATATCTCCACATTGCAAGGTGCAATTCTGAAATTTTTAGCTTTTTCCTGTTAATCCTAGCATGATAAAGAAGATTCAAAGAGAGTGAGATGCCAGCTCCTTTCATTCAGTCAGTAGCTTCAAACATTTCTGGACGTTTTTCAATGGCAAAAATCAATGAATATTGTAAATGCACAAACAGTAATATCTCCACATTGCAAGGTGCAATTCTGAAATTTTTAGCTTTTTCCTGCTAATCCTAGCATGATAACGAAGATTCAAAGAGAGTGAGATGCCAGCTCCTTTCATTCAGTCAGTAGCTTCAAACATTTCTGGTATATGAAAAACATGTTTTTCAATGGCAAAAATCAATGAATATTGTAAATGCACAAACAGTAATATCTCCACATTGCAAGGTGCAATTCTGAAATTTTTAGCTTTTTCCTGTTAATCCTAGCATGATAAAGAAGATTCAAAGAGAGTGAGATGCCAGCTCCTTTCATTCAGTCAGTAGCTTCAAACATTTCTGGTATATGAAAAACATGTTTTTCAATGGCAAAAATCAATGAATATTGTAAATGCACAAACAGTAATATCTCCACATTGCAAGGTGCAATTCTGAAATTTTTAGCTTTTTCCTGTTAATCCTAGCATGATAAAGAAGATTCAAAGAGAGTGAGATGCCAGCTCCTTTCATTCAGTCAGTAGCTTCAAACATTTCTGGACGTTTTTCAATGGCAAAAATCAATGAATATTGTAAATGCACAAACAGTAATATCTCCACATTGCAAGGTGCAATTCTGAAATTTTTAGCTTTTTCCTGCTAATCCTAGCATGATAAAGAAGATTCAAAGAGAGTGAGATGCCAGCTCCTTTCATTCAGTCAGTAGCTTCAAACATTTCTGGTATATGAAAAACATGTTTTTCAATGGCAAAAATCAATGAATATTGTAAATGCACAAACAGTAATATCTCCACATTGCACGGTGCAATTCTGAAATTTTTAGCTTTTTCCTGTTAATCCTAGCATGATAAAGAAGATTCAAAGAGAGTGAGATGCCAGCTCCTTTCATTCTGTCAGTAGCTTCAAACATTTCTGGTATATGAAAAACATGTTTTTCAATGGCAAAAATCAATGAATATTGTAAATGCACAAACAGTAATATCTCCACATTGCACGGTGCAATTCTGAAATTTTTAGCTTTTTCCTGTTAATCCTAGCATGATAAAGAAGATTCAAAGAGAGTGAGATGCCAGCTCCTTTCATTCAGTCAGTAGCTTCAAACATTTCTGGTATATGAAAAACATGTTTTTCAATGGCAAAAATCAATGAATATTGTAAATGCACAAACAGTAATATCTCCACATTGCAAGGTGCAATTCTGAAATTTTTTGCTTTTTCCTGCTAATCCTAGCATGATAAAGAAGATTCAAAGAGAGTGAGATGCCAGCTCCTTTCATTCAGTCAGTAGCTTCAAACATTTCTGGTATATGAAAAACATGTTTTTCAATGGCAAAAATCAATGAATATTGTAAATGCACAAACAGTAATATCTCCACATTGCAAGGTGCAATTCTGAAATTTTTAGCTTTTTCCTGTTAATCCTAGCATGATAAAGAAGATTCAAAGAGAGTGAGATGCCAGCTCCTTTCATTCAGTCAGTAGCTTCAAACATTTCTGGACGTTTTTCAATGGCAAAAATCAATGAATATTGTAAATGCACAAACAGTAATATCTCCACATTGCAAGGTGCAATTCTGAAATTTTTTGCTTTTTCCTGCTAATCCTAGCATGATAAAGAAGATTCAAAGAGAGTGAGATGCCAGCTCCTTTCATTCAGTCAGTAGCTTCAAACATTTCTGGTATATGAAAAACATGTTTTTCAATGGCAAAAATCAATGAATATTGTAAATGCACAAACAGTAATATCTCCACATTGCACGGTGCAATTCTGAAATTTTTAGCTTTTTCCTGTTAATCCTAGCATGATAAAGAAGATTCAAAGAGAGTGAGATGCCAGCTCCTTTCATTCAGTCAGTAGCTTCAAACATTTCTGGTATATGAAAAACATGTTTTTCAATGGCAAAAATCAATGAATATTGTAAATGCACAAACAGTAATATCTCCACATTGCACGGTGCAATTCTGAAATTTTTTGCTTTTTCCTGCTAATCCTAGCATGATAAAGAAGATTCAAAGAGAGTGAGATGCCAGCTCCTTTCATTCAGTCAGTAGCTTCAAACATTTCTGGTATATGAAAAACATGTTTTTCAATGGCAAAAATCAATGAATATTGTAAATGCACAAACAGTAATATCTCCACATTGCACGGTGCAATTCTGAAATTTTTTGCTTTTTCCTGTTAATCCTAGCATGATAAAGAAGATTCAAAGAGAGTGAGATGCCAGCTCCTTTCATTCAGTCAGTAGCTTCAAACATTTCTGGTATATGAAAAACATGTTTTTCAATGGCAAAAATCAATGAATATTGTAAATGCACAAACAGTAATATCTCCACATTGCACGGTGCAATTCTGAAATTTTTAGCTTTTTCCTGTTAATCCTAGCATGATAAAGAAGATTCAAAGAGAGTGAGATGCCAGCTCCTTTCATTCAGTCAGTAGCTTCAAACATTTCTGGTATATGAAAAACATGTTTTTCAATGGCAAAAATCAATGAATATTGTAAATGCACAAACAGTAATATCTCCACATTGCACGGTGCAATTCTGAAATTTTTTGCTTTTTCCTGCTAATCCTAGCATGATAAAGAAGATTCAAAGAGAGTGAGATGCCAGCTCCTTTCATTCAGTCAGTAGCTTCAAACATTTCTGGTATATGAAAAACATGTTTTTCAATGGCAAAAATCAATGAATATTGTAAATGCACAAACAGTAATATCTCCACATTGCACGGTGCAATTCTGAAATTTTTAGCTTTTTCCTGTTAATCCTAGCATGATAAAGAAGATTCAAAGAGAGTGAGATGCCAGCTCCTTTCATTCAGTCAGTAGCTTCAAACATTTCTGGACGTTTTTCAATGGCAAAAATCAATGAATATTGTAAATGCACAAACAGTAATATCTCCACATTGCACGGTGCAATTCTGAAATTTTTTGCTTTTTCCTGCTAATCCTAGCATGATAAAGAAGATTCAAAGAGAGTGAGATGCCAGCTCCTTTCATTCAGTCAGTAGCTTTAAACATTTCTGGTATATGAAAAACATGTTTTTCAATGGCAAAAATCAATGAATATTGTAAATGCACAAACAGTAATATCTCCACATTGCAAGGTGCAATTCTGAAATTTTTTGCTTTTTCCTGTTAATCCTAGCATGATAAAGAAGATTCAAAGAGAGTGAGATGCCAGCTCCTTTCATTCAGTCAGTAGCTTCAAACATTTCTGGACGTTTTTCAATGGCAAAAATCAATGAATATTGTAAATGCACAAACAGTAATATCTCCACATTGCAAGGTGCAATTCTGAAATTTTTTGCTTTTTCCTGTTAATCCTAGCATGATAAAGAAGATTCAAAGAGAGTGAGATGCCAGCTCCTTTCATTCAGTCAGTAGCTTCAAACATTTCTGGTATATGAAAAACATGTTTTTCAATGGCAAAAATCAATGAATATTGTAAATGCACAAACAGTAATATCTCCACATTGCACGGTGCAATTCTGAAATTTTTAGCTTTTTCCTGTTAATCCTAGCATGATAAAGAAGATTCAAAGAGAGTGAGATGCCAGCTCCTTTCATTCAGTCAGTAGCTTCAAACATTTCTGGTATATGAAAAACATGTTTTTCAATGGCAAAAATCAATGAATATTGTAAATGCACAAACAGTAATATCTCCACATTGCAAGGTGCAATTCTGAAATTTTTAGCTTTTTCCTGTTAATCCTAGCATGATAAAGAAGATTCAAAGAGAGTGAGATGCCAGCTCCTTTCATTCAGTCAGTAGCTTCAAACATTTCTGGTATATGAAAAACATGTTTTTCAATGGCAAAAATCAATGAATATTGTAAATGCACAAACAGTAATATCTCCACATTGCACGGTGCAATTCTGAAATTTTTAGCTTTTTCCTGTTAATCCTAGCATGATAAAGAAGATTCAAAGAGAGTGAGATGCCAGCTCCTTTCATTCAGTCAGTAGCTTCAAACATTTCTGGACGTTTTTCAATGGCAAAAATCAATGAATATTGTAAATGCACAAACAGTAATATCTCCACATTGCACGGTGCAATTCTGAAATTTTTTGCTTTTTCCTGTTAATCCTAGCATGATAAAGAAGATTCAAAGAGAGTGAGATGCCAGCTCCTTTCATTCAGTCAGTAGCTTCAAACATTTCTGGTATATGAAAAACATGTTTTTCAATGGCAAAAATCAATGAATATTGTAAATGCACAAACAGTAATATCTCCACATTGCACGGTGCAATTCTGAAATTTTTTGCTTTTTCCTGCTAATCCTAGCATGATAAAGAAGATTCAAAGAGAGTGAGATGCCAGCTCCTTTCATTCAGTCAGTAGCTTCAAACATTTCTGGACGTTTTTCAATGGCAAAAATCAATGAATATTGTAAATGCACAAACAGTAATATCTCCACATTGCAAGGTGCAATTCTGAAATTTTTTGCTTTTTCCTGCTAATCCTAGCATGATAAAGAAGATTCAAAGAGAGTGAGATGCCAGCTCCTTTCATTCAGTCAGTAGCTTCAAACATTTCTGGTATATGAAAAACATGTTTTTCAAGGGCAAAAATCAATGAATATTGTAAATGCACAAACAGTAATATCTCCACATTGCACGGTGCAATTCTGAAATTTTTAGCTTTTTCCTGTTAATCCTAGCATGATAAAGAAGATTCAAAGAGAGTGAGATGCCAGCTCCTTTCATTCAGTCAGTAGCTTCAAACATTTCTGGTATATGAAAAACATGTTTTTCAATGGCAAAAATCAATGAATATTGTAAATGCACAAACAGTAATATCTCCACATTGCACAGTGCAATTCTGAAATTTTTTGCTTTTTCCTGCTAATCCTAGCATGATAAAGAAGATTCAAAGAGAGTGAGATGCCAGCTCCTTTCATTCAGTCAGTAGCTTCAAACATTTCTGGACGTTTTTCAATGGCAAAAATCAATGAATATTGTAAATGCACAAACAGTAATATCTCCACATTGCACGGTGCAATTCTGAAATTTTTTGCTTTTTCCTGCTAATCCTAGCATGATAAAGAAGATTCAAAGAGAGTGAGATGCCAGCTCCTTTCATTCAGTCAGTAGCTTCAAACATTTCTGGTATATGAAAAACATGTTTTTCAATGGCAAAAATCAATGAATATTGTAAATGCACAAACAGTAATATCTCCACATTGCACGGTGCAATTCTGAAATTTTTTGCTTTTTCCTGTTAATCCTAGCATGATAAAGAAGATTCAAAGAGAGTGAGATGCCAGCTCCTTTCATTCAGTCAGTAGCTTCAAACATTTCTGGTATATGAAAAACATGTTTTTCAATGGCAAAAATCAATGAATATTGTAAATGCACAAACAGTAATATCTCCACATTGCAAGGTGCAATTCTGAAATTTTTAGCTTTTTCCTGTTAATCCTAGCATGATAAAGAAGATTCAAAGAGAGTGAGATGCCAGCTCCTTTCATTCAGTCAGTAGCTTCAAACATTTCTGGTATATGAAAAACATGTTTTTCAATGGCAAAAATCAATGAATATTGTAAATGCACAAACAGTAATATCTCCACATTGCAAGGTGCAATTCTGAAATTTTTAGCTTTTTCCTGTTAATCCTAGCATGATAAAGAAGATTCAAAGAGAGTGAGATGCCAGCTCCTTTCATTCAGTCAGTAGCTTCAAACATTTCTGGATGTTTTTCAATGGCAAAAATCAATGAATATTGTAAATGCACAAACAGTAATATCTCCACATTGCAAGGTGCAATTCTGAAATTTTTAGCTTTTTCCTGCTAATCCTAGCATGATAACGAAGATTCAAAGAGAGTGAGATGCCAGCTCCTTTCATTCAGTCAGTAGCTTCAAACATTTCTGGTATATGAAAAACATGTTTTTCAATGGCAAAAATCAATGAATATTGTAAATGCACAAACAGTAATATCTCCACATTGCAAGGTGCAATTCTGAAATTTTTAGCTTTTTCCTGTTAATCCTAGCATGATAAAGAAGATTCAAAGAGAGTGAGATGCCAGCTCCTTTCATTCAGTCAGTAGCTTCAAACATTTCTGGTATATGAAAAACATGTTTTTCAATGGCAAAAATCAATGAATATTGTAAATGCACAAACAGTAATATCTCCACATTGCAAGGTGCAATTCTGAAATTTTTAGCTTTTTCCTGTTAATCCTAGCATGATAAAGAAGATTCAAAGAGAGTGAGATGCCAGCTCCTTTCATTCAGTCAGTAGCTTCAAACATTTCTGGACGTTTTTCAATGGCAAAAATCAATGAATATTGTAAATGCACAAACAGTAATATCTCCACATTGCAAGGTGCAATTCTGAAATTTTTAGCTTTTTCCTGCTAATCCTAGCATGATAAAGAAGATTCAAAGAGAGTGAGATGCCAGCTCCTTTCATTCAGTCAGTAGCTTCAAACATTTCTGGTATATGAAAAACATGTTTTTCAATGGCAAAAATCAATGAATATTGTAAATGCACAAACAGTAATATCTCCACATTGCAAGGTGCAATTCTGAAATTTTTAGCTTTTTCCTGTTAATCCTAGCATGATAAAGAAGATTCAAAGAGAGTGAGATGCCAGCTCCTTTCATTCAGTCAGTAGCTTCAAACATTTCTGGTATATGAAAAACATGTTTTTCAATGGCAAAAATCAATGAATATTGTAAATGCACAAACAGTAATATCTCCACATTGCAAGGTGCAATTCTGAAATTTTTAGCTTTTTCCTGTTAATCCTAGCATGATAAAGAAGATTCAAAGAGAGTGAGATGCCAGCTCCTTTCATTCAGTCAGTAGCTTCAAACATTTCTGGACGTTTTTCAATGGCAAAAATCAATGAATATTGTAAATGCACAAACAGTAATATCTCCACATTGCAAGGTGCAATTCTGAAATTTTTAGCTTTTTCCTGCTAATCCTAGCATGATAAAGAAGATTCAAAGAGAGTGAGATGCCAGCTCCTTTCATTCAGTCAGTAGCTTCAAACATTTCTGGTATATGAAAAACATGTTTTTCAATGGCAAAAATCAATGAATATTGTAAATGCACAAACAGTAATATCTCCACATTGCACGGTGCAATTCTGAAATTTTTAGCTTTTTCCTGTTAATCCTAGCATGATAAAGAAGATTCAAAGAGAGTGAGATGCCAGCTCCTTTCATTCAGTCAGTAGCTTCAAACATTTCTGGTATATGAAAAACATGTTTTTCAATGGCAAAAATCAATGAATATTGTAAATGCACAAACAGTAATATCTCCACATTGCACGGTGCAATTCTGAAATTTTTAGCTTTTTCCTGTTAATCCTAGCATGATAAAGAAGATTCAAAGAGAGTGAGATGCCAGCTCCTTTCATTCAGTCAGTAGCTTCAAACATTTCTGGTATATGAAAAACATGTTTTTCAATGGCAAAAATCAATGAATATTGTAAATGCACAAACAGTAATATCTCCACATTGCAAGGTGCAATTCTGAAATTTTTTGCTTTTTCCTGCTAATCCTAGCATGATAAAGAAGATTCAAAGAGAGTGAGATGCCAGCTCCTTTCATTCAGTCAGTAGCTTCAAACATTTCTGGTATATGAAAAACATGTTTTTCAATGGCAAAAATCAATGAATATTGTAAATGCACAAACAGTAATATCTCCACATTGCAAGGTGCAATTCTGAAATTTTTAGCTTTTTCCTGTTAATCCTAGCATGATAAAGAAGATTCAAAGAGAGTGAGATGCCAGCTCCTTTCATTCAGTCAGTAGCTTCAAACATTTCTGGACGTTTTTCAATGGCAAAAATCAATGAATATTGTAAATGCACAAACAGTAATATCTCCACATTGCAAGGTGCAATTCTGAAATTTTTAGCTTTTTCCTGCTAATCCTAGCATGATAAAGAAGATTCAAAGAGAGTGAGATGCCAGCTCCTTTCATTCAGTCAGTAGCTTCAAACATTTCTGGTATATGAAAAACATGTTTTTCAATGGCAAAAATCAATGAATATTGTAAATGCACAAACAGTAATATCTCCACATTGCACGGTGCAATTCTGAAATTTTTAGCTTTTTCCTGTTAATCCTAGCATGATAAAGAAGATTCAAAGAGAGTGAGATGCCAGCTCCTTTCATTCAGTCAGTAGCTTCAAACATTTCTGGTATATGAAAAACATGTTTTTCAATGGCAAAAATCAATGAATATTGTAAATGCACAAACAGTAATATCTCCACATTGCACGGTGCAATTCTGAAATTTTTAGCTTTTTCCTGTTAATCCTAGCATGATAAAGAAGATTCAAAGAGAGTGAGATGCCAGCTCCTTTCATTCAGTCAGTAGCTTCAAACATTTCTGGTATATGAAAAACATGTTTTTCAATGGCAAAAATCAATGAATATTGTAAATGCACAAACAGTAATATCTCCACATTGCAAGGTGCAATTCTGAAATTTTTTGCTTTTTCCTGCTAATCCTAGCATGATAAAGAAGATTCAAAGAGAGTGAGATGCCAGCTCCTTTCATTCAGTCAGTAGCTTCAAACATTTCTGGTATATGAAAAACATGTTTTTCAATGGCAAAAATCAATGAATATTGTAAATGCACAAACAGTAATATCTCCACATTGCAAGGTGCAATTCTGAAATTTTTAGCTTTTTCCTGTTAATCCTAGCATGATAAAGAAGATTCAAAGAGAGTGAGATGCCAGCTCCTTTCATTCAGTCAGTAGCTTCAAACATTTCTGGACGTTTTTCAATGGCAAAAATCAATGAATATTGTAAATGCACAAACAGTAATATCTCCACATTGCAAGGTGCAATTCTGAAATTTTTTGCTTTTTCCTGCTAATCCTAGCATGATAAAGAAGATTCAAAGAGAGTGAGATGCCAGCTCCTTTCATTCAGTCAGTAGCTTCAAACATTTCTGGTATATGAAAAACATGTTTTTCAATGGCAAAAATCAATGAATATTGTAAATGCACAAACAGTAATATCTCCACATTGCACGGTGCAATTCTGAAATTTTTAGCTTTTTCCTGTTAATCCTAGCATGATAAAGAAGATTCAAAGAGAGTGAGATGCCAGCTCCTTTCATTCAGTCAGTAGCTTCAAACATTTCTGGTATATGAAAAACATGTTTTTCAATGGCAAAAATCAATGAATATTGTAAATGCACATACAGTAATATCTCCACATTGCACGGTGCAATTCTGAAATTTTTTGCTTTTTCCTGCTAATCCTAGCATGATAAAGAAGATTCAAAGAGAGTGAGATGCCAGCTCCTTTCATTCAGTCAGTAGCTTCAAACATTTCTGGTATATGAAAAACATGTTTTTCAATGGCAAAAATCAATGAATATTGTAAATGCACAAACAGTAATATCTCCACATTGCACGGTGCAATTCTGAAATTTTTTGCTTTTTCCTGTTAATCCTAGCATGATAAAGAAGATTCAAAGAGAGTGAGATGCCAGCTCCTTTCATTCAGTCAGTAGCTTCAAACATTTCTGGTATATGAAAAACATGTTTTTCAATGGCAAAAATCAATGAATATTGTAAATGCACAAACAGTAATATCTCCACATTGCACGGTGCAATTCTGAAATTTTTAGCTTTTTCCTGTTAATCCTAGCATGATAAAGAAGATTCAAAGAGAGTGAGATGCCAGCTCCTTTCATTCAGTCAGTAGCTTCAAACATTTCTGGTATATGAAAAACATGTTTTTCAATGGCAAAAATCAATGAATATTGTAAATGCACAAACAGTAATATCTCCACATTCCACGGTGCAATTCTGAAATGTTTTGCTTTTTCCTGCTAATCCTAGCATGATAAAGAAGATTCAAAGAGAGTGAGATGCCAGCTCCTTTCATTCAGTCAGTAGCTTCAAACATTTCTGGTATATGAAAAACATGTTTTTCAATGGCAAAAATCAATGAATATTGTAAATGCACAAACAGTAATATCTCCACATTGCACGGTGCAATTCTGAAATTTTTAGCTTTTTCCTGTTAATCCTAGCATGATAAAGAAGATTCAAAGAGAGTGAGATGCCAGCTCCTTTCATTCAGTCAGTAGCTTCAAACATTTCTGGACGTTTTTCAATGGCAAAAATCAATGAATATTGTAAATGCACAAACAGTAATATCTCCACATTGCACGGTGCAATTCTGAAATTTTTTGCTTTTTCCTGCTAATCCTAGCATGATAAAGAAGATTCAAAGAGAGTGAGATGCCAGCTCCTTTCATTCAGTCAGTAGCTTCAAACATTTCTGGTATATGAAAAACATGTTTTTCAATGGCAAAAATCAATGAATATTGTAAATGCACAAACAGTAATATCTCCACATTGCAAGGTGCAATTCTGAAATTTTTTGCTTTTTCCTGTTAATCCTAGCATGATAAAGAAGATTCAAAGAGAGTGAGATGCCAGCTCCTTTCATTCAGTCAGTAGCTTCAAACATTTCTGGTATATGAAAAACATGTTTTTCAATGGCAAAAATCAATGAATATTGTAAATGCACAAACAGTAATATCTCCACATTGCACGGTGCAATTCTGAAATTTTTAGCTTTTTCCTGTTAATCCTAGCATGATAAAGAAGATTCAAAGAGAGTGAGATGCCAGCTCCTTTCATTCAGTCAGTAGCTTCAAACATTTCTGGTATATGAAAAACATGTTTTTCAATGGCAAAAATCAATGAATATTGTAAATGCACAAACAGTAATATCTCCACATTGCAAGGTGCAATTCTGAAATTTTTAGCTTTTTCCTGTTAATCCTAGCATGATAAAGAAGATTCAAAGAGAGTGAGATGCCAGCTCCTTTCATTCAGTCAGTAGCTTCAAACATTTCTGGTATATGAAAAACATGTTTTTCAATGGCAAAAATCAATGAATATTGTAAATGCACAAACAGTAATATCTCCACATTGCACGGTGCAATTCTGAAATTTTTAGCTTTTTCCTGTTAATCCTAGCATGATAAAGAAGATTCAAAGAGAGTGAGATGCCAGCTCCTTTCATTCAGTCAGTAGCTTCAAACATTTCTGGACGTTTTTCAATGGCAAAAATCAATGAATATTGTAAATGCACAAACAGTAATATCTCCACATTGCACGGTGCAATTCTGAAATTTTTTGCTTTTTCCTGTTAATCCTAGCATGATAAAGAAGATTCAAAGAGAGTGAGATGCCAGCTCCTTTCATTCAGTCAGTAGCTTCAAACATTTCTGGTATATGAAAAACATGTTTTTCAATGGCAAAAATCAATGAATATTGTAAATGCACAAACAGTAATATCTCCACATTGCAAGGTGCAATTCTGAAATTTTTTGCTTTTTCCTGCTAATCCTAGCATGATAAAGAAGATTCAAAGAGAGTGAGATGCCAGCTCCTTTCATTCAGTCAGTAGCTTCAAACATTTCTGGTATATGAAAAACATGTTTTTCAATGGCAAAAATCAATGAATATTGTAAATGCACAAACAGTAATATCTCCACATTGCACGGTGCAATTCTGAAATTTTTAGCTTTTTCCTGCTAATCCTAGCATGATAAAGAAGATTCAAAGAGAGTGAGATGCCAGCTCCTTTCATTCAGTCAGTAGCTTCAAACATTTCTGGACGTTTTTCAATGGCAAAAATCAATGAATATTGTAAATGCACAAACAGTAATATCTCCACATTGCAAGGTGCAATTCTGAAATTTTTAGCTTTTTCCTGTTAATCCTAGCATGATAAAGAAGATTCAAAGAGAGTGAGATGCCAGCTCCTTTCATTCAGTCAGTAGCTTCAAACATTTCTGGACGTTTTTCAATGGCAAAAATCAATGAATATTGTAAATGCACAAACAGTAATATCTCCACATTGCAAGGTGCAATTCTGAAATTTTTAGCTTTTTCCTGTTAATCCTAGCATAATAAAGAAGATTCAAAGAGAGTGAGATGCCAGCTCCTTTCATTCAGTCAGTAGCTTCAAACATTTCTGGACGTTTTTCAATGGCAAAAATCAATGAATATTGTAAATGCACAAACAGTAATATCTCCACATTGCACGGTGCAATTCTGAAATTTTTAGCTTTTTCCTGCTAATCCTAGCATGATAAAGAAGATTCAAAGAGAGTGAGATGCCAGCTCCTTTCATTCAGTCAGTAGCTTCAAACATTTCTGGACGTTTTTCAATGGCAAAAATCAATGAATATTGTAAATGCACAAACAGTAATATCTCCACATTGCAAGGTGCAATTCTGAAATTTTTAGCTTTTTCCTGTTAATCCTAGCATGATAAAGAAGATTCAAAGAGAATGAGATGCCAGCTCCTTTCATTCAGTCAGTAGCTTCAAACATTTCTGGACGTTTTTCAATGGCAAAAATCAATGAATATTGTAAATGCACAAACAGTAATATCTCCACATTGCAAGGTGCAATTCTGAAATTTTTAGCTTTTTCCTGCTAATCCTAGCATGATAAAGAAGATTCAAAGAGAGTGAGATGCCAGCTCCTTTCATTCAGTCAGTAGCTTCAAACATTTCTGGTATATGAAAAACATGTTTTTCAATGGCAAAAATCAATGAATATTGTAAATGCACAAACAGTAATATCTCCACATTGCACGGTGCAATTCTGAAATTTTTAGCTTTTTCCTGCTAATCCTAGCATGATAAAGAAGATTCAAAGAGAGTGAGATGCCAGCTCCTTTCATTCAGTCAGTAGCTTCAAACATTTCTGGACGTTTTTCAATGGCAAAAATCAATGAATATTGTAAATGCACAAACAGTAATATCTCCACATTGCACGGTGCAATTCTGAAATTTTTTGCTTTTTCCTGCTAATCCTAGCATGATAAAGAAGATTCAAAGAGAGTGAGATGCCAGCTCCTTTCATTCAGTCAGTAGCTTCAAACATTTCTGGTATATGAAAAACATGTTTTTCAATGGCAAAAATCAATGAATATTGTAAATGCACAAACAGTAATATCTCCACATTGCAAGGTGCAATTCTGAAATTTTTTGCTTTTTCCTGCTAATCCTAGCATGATAAAGAAGATTCAAAGAGAGTGAGATGCCAGCTCCTTTCATTCAGTCAGTAGCTTCAAACATTTCTGGACGTTTTTCAATGGCAAAAATCAATGAATATTGTAAATGCACAAACAGTAATATCTCCACATTGCACGGTGCAATTCTGAAATTTTTTGCTTTTTCCTGCTAATCCTAGCATGATAAAGAAGATTCAAAGAGAGTGAGATGCCAGCTCCTTTCATTCAGTCAGTAGCTTCAAACATTTCTGGTATATGAAAAACATGTTTTTCAATGGCAAAAATCAATGAATATTGTAAATGCACAAACAGTAATATCTCCACATTGCACGGTGCAATTCTGAAATTTTTAGCTTTTTCCTGCTAATCCTAGCATGATAAAGAAGATTCAAAGAGAGTGAGATGCCAGCTCCTTTCATTCAGTCAGTAGCTTCAAACATTTCTGGTATATGAAAAACATGTTTTTCAATGGCAAAAATCAATGAATATTGTAAATGCACAAACAGTAATATCTCCACATTGCACGGTGCAATTCTGAAATTTTTAGCTTTTTCCTGTTAATCCTAGCATGATAAAGAAGATTCAAAGAGAGTGAGATGCCAGCTCCTTTCATTCAGTCAGTAGCTTCAAACATTTCTGGTATATGAAAAACATGTTTTTCAATGGCAAAAATCAATGAATATTGTAAATGCACAAACAGTAATATCTCCACATTGCACGGTGCAATTCTGAAATTTTTTGCTTTTTCCTGCTAATCCTAGCATGATAAAGAAGATTCAAAGAGAGTGAGATGCCAGCTCCTTTCATTCAGTCAGTAGCTTCAAACATTTCTGGTATATGAAAAACATGTTTTTCAATGGCAAAAATCAATGAATATTGTAAATGCACAAACAGTAATATCTCCACATTGCACGGTGCAATTCTGAAAATTTTAGCTTTTTCCTGCTAATCCTAGCATGATAAAGAAGATTCAAAGAGAGTGAGATGCCAGCTCCTTTCATTCAGTCAGTAGCTTCAAACATTTCTGGTATATGAAAAACATGTTTTTCAATGGCAAAAATCAATGAATATTGTAAATGCACAAACAGTAATATCTCCACATTGCACGGTGCAATTCTGAAATTTTTTGCTTTTTCCTGTTAATCCTAGCATGATAAAGAAGATTCAAAGAGAGTGAGATGCCAGCTCCTTTCATTCAGTCAGTAGCTTCAAACATTTCTGGTATATGAAAAACATGTTTTTCAATGGCAAAAATCAATGAATATTGTAAATGCACAAACAGTAATATCTCCACATTGCACGGTGCAATTCTGAAATTTTTAGCTTTTTCCTGTTAATCCTAGCATGATAAAGAAGATTCAAAGAGAGTGAGATGCCAGCTCCTTTCATTCAGTCAGTAGCTTCAAACATTTCTGGACGTTTTTCAATGGCAAAAATCAATGAATATTGTAAATGCACAAACAGTAATATCTCCACATTGCAAGGTGCAATTCTGAAATTTTTTGCTTTTTCCTGCTAATCCTAGCATGATAAAGAAGATTCAAAGAGAGTGAGATGCCAGCTCCTTTCATTCAGTCAGTAGCTTCAAACATTTCTGGTATATGAAAAACATGTTTTTCAATGGCAAAAATCAATGAATATTGTAAATGCACAAACAGTAATATCTCCACATTGCACGGTGCAATTCTGAAATTTTTAGCTTTTTCCTGTTAATCCTAGCATGATAAAGAAGATTCAAAGAGAGTGAGATGCCAGCTCCTTTCATTCAGTCAGTAGCTTCAAACATTTCTGGTATATGAAAAACATGTTTTTCAATGGCAAAAATCAATGAATATTGTAAATGCACAAACAGTAATATCTCCACATTGCACGGTGCAATTCTGAAATTTTTTGCTTTTTCCTGCTAATCCTAGCATGATAAAGAAGATTCAAAGAGAGTGAGATGCCAGCTCCTTTCATTCAGTCAGTAGCTTCAAACATTTCTGGTATATGAAAAACATGTTTTTCAATGGCAAAAATCAATGAATATTGTAAATGCACAAACAGTAATATCTCCACATTGCACGGTGCAATTCTGAAATTTTTAGCTTTTTCCTGCTAATCCTAGCATGATAAAGAAGATTCAAAGAGAGTGAGATGCCAGCTCCTTTCATTCAGTCAGTAGCTTCAAACATTTCTGGACGTTTTTCAATGGCAAAAATCAATGAATATTGTAAATGCACAAACAGTAATATCTCCACATTGCACGGTGCAATTCTGAAATTTTTAGCTTTTTCCTGTTAATCCTAGCATGATAAAGAAGATTCAAAGAGAGTGAGATGCCAGCTCCTTTCATTCAGTCAGTAGCTTCAAACATTTCTGGTATATGAAAAACATGTTTTTCAATGGCAAAAATCAATGAATATTGTAAATGCACAAACAGTAATATCTCCACATTGCACGGTGCAATTCTGAAATTTTTTGCTTTTTCCTGCTAATCCTAGCATGATAAAGAAGATTCAAAGAGAGTGAGATGCCAGCTCCTTTCATTCAGTCAGTAGCTTCAAACATTTCTGGTATATGAAAAACATGTTTTTCAATGGCAAAAATCAATGAATATTGTAAATGCACAAACAGTAATATCTCCACATTGCACGGTGCAATTCTGAAATTTTTAGCTTTTTCCTGCTAATCCTAGCATGATAAAGAAGATTCAAAGAGAGTGAGATGCCAGCTCCTTTCATTCAGTCAGTAGCTTCAAACATTTCTGGTATATGAAAAACATGTTTTTCAATGGCAAAAATCAATGAATATTGTAAATGCACAAACAGTAATATCTCCACATTGCACGGTGCAATTCTGAAATTTTTAGCTTTTTCCTGTTAATCCTAGCATGATAAAGAAGATTCAAAGAGAGTGAGATGCCAGCTCCTTTCATTCAGTCAGTAGCTTCAAACATTTCTGGACGTTTTTCAATGGCAAAAATCAATGAATATTGTAAATGCACAAACAGTAATATCTCCACATTGCAAGGTGCAATTCTGAAATTTTTTGCTTTTTCCTGTTAATCCTAGCATGAAAAAGAAGATTCAAAGAGAGTGAGATGCCAGCTCCTTTCATTCAGTCAGTAGCTTCAAACATTTCTGGTATATGAAAAACATGTTTTTCAATGGCAAAAATCAATGAATATTGTAAATGCACAAACAGTAATATCTCCACATTGCACGGTGCAATTCTGAAATTTTTTGCTTTTTCCTGCTAATCCTAGCATGATAAAGAAGATTCAAAGAGAGTGAGATGCCAGCTCCTTTCATTCAGTCAGTAGCTTCAAACATTTCTGGACGTTTTTCAATGGCAAAAATCAATGAATATTGTAAATGCACAAACAGTAATATCTCCACATTGCAAGGTGCAATTCTGAAATTTTTAGCTTTTTCCTGTTAATCCTAGCATGATAAAGAAGATTCAAAGAGAGTGAGATGCCAGCTCCTTTCATTCAGTCAGTAGCTTCAAACATTTCTGGTATATGAAAAACATGTTTTTCAATGGCAAAAATCAATGAATATTGTAAATGCACAAACAGTAATATCTCCACATTGCAAGGTGCAATTCTGAAATTTTTTGCTTTTTCCTGCTAATCCTAGCATGATAAAGAAGATTCAAAGAGAGTGAGATGCCAGCTCCTTTCATTCAGTCAGTAGCTTCAAACATTTCTGGTATATGAAAAACATGTTTTTCAATGGCAAAAATCAATGAATACTGTAAATGCACAAACAGTAATATCTCCACATTGCACGGTGCAATTCTGAAATTTTTAGCTTTTTCCTGTTAATCCTAGCATGATAAAGAAGATTCAAAGAGAGTGAGATGCCAGCTCCTTTCATTCAGTCAGTAGCTTCAAACATTTCTGGTATATGAAAAACATGTTTTTCAATGGCAAAAATCAATGAATATTGTAAATGCACAAACAGTAATATCTCCACATTGCACGGTGCAATTCTGAAATTTTTTGCTTTTTCCTGCTAATCCTAGCATGATAAAGAAGATTCAAAGAGAGTGAGATGCCAGCTCCTTTCATTCAGTCAGTAGCTTCAAACATTTCTGGTATATGAAAAACATGTTTTTCAATGGCAAAAATCAATGAATATTGTAAATGCACAAACAGTAATATCTCCACATTGCACGGTGCAATTCTGAAAATTTTAGCTTTTTCCTGCTAATCCTAGCATGATAAAGAAGATTCAAAGAGAGTGAGATGCCAGCTCCTTTCATTCAGTCAGTAGCTTCAAACATTTCTGGTATATGAAAAACATGTTTTTCAATGGCAAAAATCAATGAATATTGTAAATGCACAAACAGTAATATCTCCACATTGCACGGTGCAATTCTGAAATTTTTTGCTTTTTCCTGTTAATCCTAGCATGATAAAGAAGATTCAAAGAGAGTGAGATGCCAGCTCCTTTCATTCAGTCAGTAGCTTCAAACATTTCTGGTATATGAAAAACATGTTTTTCAATGGCAAAAATCAATGAATATTGTAAATGCACAAACAGTAGTATCTCCACATTGCACGGTGCAATTCTGAAATTTTTAGCTTTTTCCTGTTAATCCTAGCATGATAAAGAAGATTCAAAGAGAGTGAGATGCCAGCTCCTTTCATTCAGTCAGTAGCTTCAAACATTTCTGGACGTTTTTCAATGGCAAAAATCAATGAATATTGTAAATGCACAAACAGTAATATCTCCACATTGCAAGGTGCAATTCTGAAATTTTTTGCTTTTTCCTGCTAATCCTAGCATGATAAAGAAGATTCAAAGAGAGTGAGATGCCAGCTCCTTTCATTCAGTCAGTAGCTTCAAACATTTCTGGTATATGAAAAACATGTTTTTCAATGGCAAAAATCAATGAATATTGTAAATGCACAAACAGTAATATCTCCACATTGCACGGTGCAATTCTGAAATTTTTAGCTTTTTCCTGTTAATCCTAGCATGATAAAGAAGATTCAAAGAGAGTGAGATGCCAGCTCCTTTCATTCAGTCAGTAGCTTCAAACATTTCTGGTATATGAAAAACATGTTTTTCAATGGCAAAAATCAATGAATATTGTAAATGCACAAACAGTAATATCTCCACATTGCACGGTGCAATTCTGAAATTTTTTGCTTTTTCCTGCTAATCCTAGCATGATAAAGAAGATTCAAAGAGAGTGAGATGCCAGCTCCTTTCATTCAGTCAGTAGCTTCAAACATTTCTGGTATATGAAAAACATGTTTTTCAATGGCAAAAATCAATGAATATTGTAAATGCACAAACAGTAATATCTCCACATTGCACGGTGCAATTCTGAAATTTTTAGCTTTTTCCTGCTAATCCTAGCATGATAAAGAAGATTCAAAGAGAGTGAGATGCCAGCTCCTTTCATTCAGTCAGTAGCTTCAAACATTTCTGGACGTTTTTCAATGGCAAAAATCAATGAATATTGTAAATGCACAAACAGTAATATCTCCACATTGCACGGTGCAATTCTGAAATTTTTAGCTTTTTCCTGTTAATCCTAGCATGATAAAGAAGATTCAAAGAGAGTGAGATGCCAGCTCCTTTCATTCAGTCAGTAGCTTCAAACATTTCTGGTATATGAAAAACATGTTTTTCAATGGCAAAAATCAATGAATATTGTAAATGCACAAACAGTAATATCTCCACATTGCACGGTGCAATTCTGAAATTTTTTGCTTTTTCCTGCTAATCCTAGCATGATAAAGAAGATTCAAAGAGAGTGAGATGCCAGCTCCTTTCATTCAGTCAGTAGCTTCAAACATTTCTGGTATATGAAAAACATGTTTTTCAATGGCAAAAATCAATGAATATTGTAAATGCACAAACAGTAATATCTCCACATTGCACGGTGCAATTCTGAAATTTTTAGCTTTTTCCTGCTAATCCTAGCATGATAAAGAAGATTCAAAGAGAGTGAGATGCCAGCTCCTTTCATTCAGTCAGTAGCTTCAAACATTTCTGGTATATGAAAAACATGTTTTTCAATGGCAAAAATCAATGAATATTGTAAATGCACAAACAGTAATATCTCCACATTGCACGGTGCAATTCTGAAATTTTTTGCTTTTTCCTGCTAATCCTAGCATGATAAAGAAGATTCAAAGAGAGTGAGATGCCAGCTCCTTTCATTCAGTCAGTAGCTTCAAACATTTCTGGTATATGAAAAACATGTTTTTCAATGGCAAAAATCAATGAATATTGTAAATGCACAAACAGTAATATCTCCACATTGCACGGTGCAATTCTGAAATTTTTAGCTTTTTCCTGCTAATCCTAGCATGATAAAGAAGATTCAAAGAGAGTGAGATGCCAGCTCCTTTCATTCAGTCAGTAGCTTCAAACATTTCTGGACGTTTTTCAATGGCAAAAATCAATGAATATTGTAAATGCACAAACAGTAATATCTCCACATTGCACGGTGCAATTCTGAAATTTTTAGCTTTTTCCTGTTAATCCTAGCATGATAAAGAAGATTCAAAGAGAGTGAGATGCCAGCTCCTTTCATTCAGTCAGTAGCTTCAAACATTTCTGGTATATGAAAAACATGTTTTTCAATGGCAAAAATCAATGAATATTGTAAATGCACAAACAGTAATATCTCCACATTGCACGGTGCAATTCTGAAATTTTTTGCTTTTTCCTGCTAATCCTAGCATGATAAAGAAGATTCAAAGAGAGTGAGATGCCAGCTCCTTTCATTCAGTCAGTAGCTTCAAACATTTCTGGTATATGAAAAACATGTTTTTCAATGGCAAAAATCAATGAATATTGTAAATGCACAAACAGTAATATCTCCACATTGCACGGTGCAATTCTGAAATTTTTAGCTTTTTCCTGCTAATCCTAGCATGATAAAGAAGATTCAAAGAGAGTGAGATGCCAGCTCCTTTCATTCAGTCAGTAGCTTCAAACATTTCTGGTATATGAAAAACATGTTTTTCAATGGCAAAAATCAATGAATATTGTAAATGCACAAACAGTAATATCTCCACATTGCACGGTGCAATTCTGAAATTTTTAGCTTTTTCCTGTTAATCCTAGCATGATAAAGAAGATTCAAAGAGAGTGAGATGCCAGCTCCTTTCATTCAGTCAGTAGCTTCAAACATTTCTGGACGTTTTTCAATGGCAAAAATCAATGAATATTGTAAATGCACAAACAGTAATATCTCCACATTGCAAGGTGCAATTCTGAAATTTTTAGCTTTTTCCTGTTAATCCTAGCATGATAAAGAAGATTCAAAGAGAGTGAGATGCCAGCTCCTTTCATTCAGTCAGTAGCTTCAAACATTTCTGGTATATGAAAAACATGTTTTTCAATGGCAAAAATCAATGAATATTGTAAATGCACAAACAGTAATATCTCCACATTGCAAGGTGCAATTCTGAAATTTTTAGCTTTTTCCTGCTAATCCTAGCATGATAAAGAAGATTCAAAGAGAGTGAGATGCCAGCTCCTTTCATTCAGTCAGTAGCTTCAAACATTTCTGGTATATGAAAAACATGTTTTTCAATGGCAAAAATCAATGAATATTGTAAATGCACAAACAGTAATATCTCCACATTGCAAGGTGCAATTCTGAAATTTTTTGCTTTTTCCTGTTAATCCTAGCATGATAAAGAAGATTCAAAGAGAGTGAGATGCCAGCTCCTTTCATTCAGTCAGTAGCTTCAAACATTTCTGGTATATGAAAAACATGTTTTTCAATGGCAAAAATCAATGAATATTGTAAATGCACAAACAGTAATATCTCCACATTGCACGGTGCAATTCTGAAATTTTTTGCTTTTTCCTGCTAATCCTAGCATGATAAAGAAGATTCAAAGAGAGTGAGATGCCAGCTCCTTTCATTCAGTCAGTAGCTTCAAACATTTCTGGACGTTTTTCAATGGCAAAAATCAATGAATATTGTAAATGCACAAACAGTAATATCTCCACTTTGCAAGGTGCAATTCTGAAATTTTTAGCTTTTTCCTGTTAATCCTAGCATGATAAAGAAGATTCAAAGAGAGTGAGATGCCAGCTCCTTTCATTCAGTCAGTAGCTTCAAACATTTCTGGTATATGAAAAACATGTTTTTCAATGGCAAAAATCAATGAATATTGTAAATGCACAAACAGTAATATCTCCACATTGCAAGGTGCAATTCTGAAATTTTTTGCTTTTTCCTGCTAATCCTAGCATGATAAAGAAGATTCAAAGAGAGTGAGATGCCAGCTCCTTTCATTCAGTCAGTAGCTTCAAACATTTCTGGTATATGAAAAACATGTTTTTCAATGGCAAAAATCAATGAATATTGTAAATGCACAAACAGTAATATCTCCACATTGCACGGTGCAATTCTGAAATTTTTAGCTTTTTCCTGTTAATCCTAGCATGATAAAGAAGATTCAAAGAGAGTGAGATGCCAGCTCCTTTCATTCAGTCAGTAGCTTCAAACATTTCTGGTATATGAAAAACATGTTTTTCAATGGCAAAAATCAATGAATATTGTAAATGCACAAACAGTAATATCTCCACATTGCACGGTGCAATTCTGAAATTTTTTGCTTTTTCCTGTTAATCCTAGCATGATAAAGAAGATTCAAAGAGAGTGAGATGCCAGCTCCTTTCATTCAGTCAGTAGCTTCAAACATTTCTGGTATATGAAAAACATGTTTTTCAATGGCAAAAATCAATGAATATTGTAAATGCACAAACAGTAATATCTCCACATTGCAAGGTGCAATTCTGAAATTTTTTGCTTTTTCCTGCTAATCCTAGCATGATAAAGAAGATTCAAAGAGAGTGAGATGCCAGCTCCTTTCATTCAGTCAGTAGCTTCAAACATTTCTGGTATATGAAAAACATGTTTTTCAATGGCAAAAATCAATGAATATTGTAAATGCACAAACAGTAATATCTCCACATTGCATGGTGCAATTCTGAAATTTTTAGCTTTTTCCTGTTAATCCTAGCATGATAAAGAAGATTCAAAGAGAGTGAGATGCCAGCTCCTTTCATTCAGTCAGTAGCTTCAAACATTTCTGGTATATGAAAAACATGTTTTTCAATGGCAAAAATCAATGAATATTGTAAATGCACAAACAGTAATATCTCCACATTGCACGGTGCAATTCTGAAATTTTTTGCTTTTTCCTGCTAATCCTAGCATGATAAAGAAGATTCAAAGAGAGTGAGATGCCAGCTCCTTTCATTCAGTCAGTAGCTTCAAACATTTCTGGTATATGAAAAACATGTTTTTCAATGGCAAAAATCAATGAATATTGTAAATGCACAAACAGTAATATCTCCACATTGCACGGTGCAATTCTGAAATTTTTAGCTTTTTCCTGTTAATCCTAGCATGATAAAGAAGATTCAAAGAGAGTGAGATGCCAGCTCCTTTCATTCAGTCAGTAGCTTCAAACATTTCTGGTATATGAAAAACATGTTTTTCAATGGCAAAAATCAATGAATATTGTAAATGCACAAACAGTAATATCTCCACATTGCACGGTGCAATTCTGAAATTTTTTGCTTTTTCCTGTTAATCCTAGCATGATAAAGAAGATTCAAAGAGAGTGAGATGCCAGCTCCTTTCATTCAGTCAGTAGCTTCAAACATTTCTGGTATATGAAAAACATGTTTTTCAATGGCAAAAATCAATGAATATTGTAAATGCACAAACAGTAATATCTCCACATTGCACGGTGCAATTCTGAAATTTTTAGCTTTTTCCTGTTAATCCTAGCATGATAAAGAAGATTCAAAGAGAGTGAGATGCCAGCTCCTTTCATTCAGTCAGTAGCTTCAAACATTTCTGGACGTTTTTCAATGGCAAAAATCAATGAATATTGTAAATGCACAAACAGTAATATCTCCACATTGCACGGTGCAATTCTGAAATTTTTAGCTTTTTCCTGTTAATCCTAACATGATAAAGAAGATTCAAAGAGAGTGAGATGCCAGCTCCTTTCATTCAGTCAGTAGCTTCAAACATTTCTGGTATATGAAAAACATGTTTTTCAATGGCAAAAATCAATGAATATTGTAAATGCACAAACAGTAATATCTCCACATTGCACGGTGCAATTCTGAAATTTTTTGCTTTTTCCTGCTAATCCTAGCATGATAAAGAAGATTCAAAGAGAGTGAGATGCCAGCTCCTTTCATTCAGTCAGTAGCTTCAAACATTTCTGGTATATGAAAAACATGTTTTTCAATGGCAAAAATCAATGAATATTGTAAATGCACAAACAGTAATATCTCCACATTGCAAGGTGCAATTCTGAAATTTTTAGCTTTTTCCTGTTAATCCTAGCATGATAAAGAAGATTCAAAGAGAGTGAGATGCCAGCTCCTTTCATTCAGTCAGTAGCTTCAAACATTTCTGGTATATGAAAAACATGTTTTTCAATGGCAAAAATCAATGAATATTGTAAATGCACAAACAGTAATATCTCCACATTGCAAGGTGCAATTCTGAAATTTTTTGCTTTTTCCTGCTAATCCTAGCATGATAAAGAAGATTCAAAGAGAGTGAGATGCCAGCTCCTTTCATTCAGTCAGTAGCTTCAAACATTTCTGGTATATGAAAAACATGTTTTTCAATGGCAAAAATCAATGAATATTGTAAATGCACAAACAGTAATATCTCCACATTGCAAGGTGCAATTCTGAAATTTTTAGCTTTTTCCTGTTAATCCTAGCATGATAAAGAAGATTCAAAGAGAGTGAGATGCCAGCTCCTTTCATTCAGTCAGTAGCTTCAAACATTTCTGGTATATGAAAAACATGTTTTTCAATGGCAAAAATCAATGAATATTGTAAATGCACAAACAGTAATATCTCCACATTGCACGGTGCAATTCTGAAATTTTTTGCTTTTTCCTGCTAATCCTAGCATGATAAAGAAGATTCAAAGAGAGTGAGATGCCAGCTCCTTTCATTCAGTCAGTAGCTTCAAACATTTCTGGACGTTTTTCAATGGCAAAAATCAATGAATATTGTAAATGCACAAACAGTAATATCTCCACATTGCAAGGTGCAATTCTGAAATTTTTTGCTTTTTCCTGTTAATCCTAGCATGATAAAGAAGATTCAAAGAGAGTGAGATGCCAGCTCCTTTCATTCAGTCAGTAGCTTCAAACATTTCTGGTATATGAAAAACATGTTTTTCAATGGCAAAAATCAATGAATATTGTAAATGCACAAACAGTAATATCTCCACATTGCAAGGTGCAATTCTGAAATTTTTTGCTTTTTCCTGCTAATCCTAGCATGATAAAGAAGATTCAAAGAGAGTGAGATGCCAGCTCCTTTCATTCAGTCAGTAGCTTCAAACATTTCTGGTATATGAAAAACATGTTTTTCAATGGCAAAAATCAATGAATATTGTAAATGCACAAACAGTAATATCTCCACATTGCAAGGTGCAATTCTGAAATTTTTAGCTTTTTCCTGCTAATCCTAGCATGATAAAGAAGATTCAAAGAGAGTGAGATGCCAGATCCTTTCATTCAGTCAGTAGCTTCAAACATTTCTGGTATATGAAAAACATGTTTTTCAATGGCAAAAATCAATGAATATTGTAAATGCACAAACAGTAATATCTCCACATTGCACGGTGCAATTCTGAAATTTTTTGCTTTTTCCTGCTAATCCTAGCATGATAAAGAAGATTCAAAGAGAGTGAGATGCCAGCTCCTTTCATTCAGTCAGTAGCTTCAAACATTTCTGGACGTTTTTCAATGGCAAAAATCAATGAATATTGTAAATGCACAAACAGTAATATCTCCACATTGCAAGGTGCAATTCTGAAATTTTTAGCTTTTTCCTGTTAATCCTAGCATGATAAAGAAGATTCAAAGAGAGTGAGATGCCAGCTCCTTTCATTCAGTCAGTAGCTTCAAACATTTCTGGTATATGAAAAACATGTTTTTCAATGGCAAAAATCAATGAATATTGTAAATGCACAAACAGTAATATCTCCACATTGCACGGTGCAATTCTGAAATTTTTTGCTTTTTCCTGTTAATCCTAGCATGATAAAGAAGATTCAAAGAGAGTGAGATGCCAGCTCCTTTCATTCAGTCAGTAGCTTCAAACATTTCTGGTATATGAAAAACATGTTTTTCAATGGCAAAAATCAATGAATATTGTAAATGCACAAACAGTAATATCTCCACATTGCAAGGTGCAATTCTGAAATTTTTAGCTTTTTCCTGCTAATCCTAGCATGATAAAGAAGATTCAAAGAGAGTGAGATGCCAGCTCCTTTCATTCAGTCAGTAGCTTCAAACATTTCTGGTATATGAAAAACATGTTTTTCAATGGCAAAAATCAATGAATATTGTAAATGCACAAACAGTAATATCTCCACATTGCAAGGTGCAATTCTGAAATTTTTAGCTTTTTCCTGCTAATCCTAGCATGATAAAGAAGATTCAAAGAGAGTGAGATGCCAGCTCCTTTCATTCAGTCAGTAGCTTCAAACATTTCTGGTATATGAAAAACATGTTTTTCAATGGCAAAAATCAATGAATATTGTAAATGCACAAACAGTAATATCTCCACATTGCACGGTGCAATTCTGAAATTTTTTGCTTTTTCCTGCTAATCCTAGCATGATAAAGAAGATTCAAAGAGAGTGAGATGCCAGCTCCTTTCATTCAGTCAGTAGCTTCAAACATTTCTGGTATATGAAAAACATGTTTTTCAATGGCAAAAATCAATGAATATTGTAAATGCACAAACAGTAATATCTCCACATTGCACGGTGCAATTCTGAAATTTTTTGCTTTTTCCTGCTAATCCTAGCATGATAAAGAAGATTCAAAGAGAGTGAGATGCCAGCTCCTTTCATTCAGTCAGTAGCTTCAAACATTTCTGGACGTTTTTCAATGGCAAAAATCAATGAATATTGTAAATGCACAAACAGTAATATCTCCACATTGCAAGGTGCAATTCTGAAATTTTTAGCTTTTTCCTGTTAATCCTAGCATGATAAAGAAGATTCAAAGAGAGTGAGATGCCAGCTCCTTTCATTCAGTCAGTAGCTTCAAACATTTCTGGTATATGAAAAACATGTTTTTCAATGGCAAAAATCAATGAATATTGTAAATGCACAAACAGTAATATCTCCACATTGCAAGGTGCAATTCTGAAATTTTTAGCTTTTTCCTGTTAATCCTAGCATGATAAAGAAGATTCAAAGAGAGTGAGATGCCAGCTCCTTTCATTCAGTCAGTAGCTTCAAACATTTCTGGTATATGAAAAACATGTTTTTCAATGGCAAAAATCAATGAATATTGTAAATGCACAAACAGTAATATCTCCACATTGCACGGTGCAATTCTGAAATTTTTTGCTTTTTCCTGTTAATCCTAGCATGATAAAGAAGATTCAAAGAGAGTGAGATGCCAGCTCCTTTCATTCAGTCAGTAGCTTCAAACATTTCTGGTATATGAAAAACATGTTTTTCAATGGCAAAAATCAATGAATATTGTAAATGCACAAACAGTAATATCTCCACATTGCAAGGTGCAATTCTGAAATTTTTAGCTTTTTCCTGCTAATCCTAGCATGATAAAGAAGATTCAAAGAGAGTGAGATGCCAGCTCCTTTCATTCAGTCAGTAGCTTCAAACATTTCTGGTATATGAAAAACATGTTTTTCAATGGCAAAAATCAATGAATATTGTAAATGCACAAACAGTAATATCTCCACATTGCAAGGTGCAATTCTGAAATTTTTAGCTTTTTCCTGCTAATCCTAGCATGATAAAGAAGATTCAAAGAGAGTGAGATGCCAGCTCCTTTCATTCAGTCAGTAGCTTCAAACATTTCTGGTATATGAAAAACATGTTTTTCAATGGCAAAAATCAATGAATATTGTAAATGCACAAACAGTAATATCTCCACATTGCACGGTGCAATTCTGAAATTTTTTGCTTTTTCCTGCTAATCCTAGCATGATAAAGAAGATTCAAAGAGAGTGAGATGCCAGCTCCTTTCATTCAGTCAGTAGCTTCAAACATTTCTGGTATATGAAAAACATGTTTTTCAATGGCAAAAATCAATGAATATTGTAAATGCACAAACAGTAATATCTCCACATTGCAAGGTGCAATTCTGAAATTTTTAGCTTTTTCCTGCTAATCCTAGCATGATAAAGAAGATTCAAAGAGAGTGAGATGCCAGCTCCTTTCATTCAGTCAGTAGCTTCAAACATTTCTGGACGTTTTTCAATGGCAAAAATCAATGAATATCGTAAATGCAAAAACAGTAATATCTCCACATTGCACGGTGCAATTCTGAAATTTTTTGCTTTTTCCTGTTAATCCTAGCATGATAAAGAAGATTCAAAGAGAGTGAGATGCCAGCTCCTTTCATTCAGTCAGTAGCTTCAAACATTTCTGGTATATGAAAAACATGTTTTTCAATGGCAAAAATCAATGAATATTGTAAATGCACAAACAGTAATATCTCCACATTGCAAGGTGCAATTCTGAAATTTTTTGCTTTTTCCTGCTAATCCTAGCATGATAAAGAAGATTCAAAGAGAGTGAGATGCCAGCTCCTTTCATTCAGTCAGTAGCTTCAAACATTTCTGGACGTTTTTCAATGGCAAAAATCAATGAATATTGTAAATGCACAAACAGTAATATCTCCACATTGCACGGTGCAATTCTGAAATTTTTAGCTTTTTCCTGTTAATCCTAGCATGATAAAGAAGATTCAAAGAGAGTGAGATGCCAGCTCCTTTCATTCAGTCAGTAGCTTCAAACATTTCTGGTATATGAAAAACATGTTTTTCAATGGCAAAAATCAATGAATATTGTAAATGCACAAACAGTAATATCTCCACATTGCAAGGTGCAATTCTGAAATTTTTTGCTTTTTCCTGCTAATCCTAGCATGATAAAGAAGATTCAAAAAGAGTGAGATGCCAGCTCCTTTCATTCAGTCAGTAGCTTCAAACATTTCTGGTATATGAAAAACATGTTTTTCAATGGCAAAAATCAATGAATATTGTAAATGCACAAACAGTAATATCTCCACATTGCACGGTGCAATTCTGAAATTTTTTGCTTTTTCCTGTTAATCCTAGCATGATAAAGAAGATTCAAAGAGAGTGAGATGCCAGCTCCTTTCATTCAGTCAGTAGCTTCAAACATTTCTGGTATATGAAAAACATGTTTTTCAATGGCAAAAATCAATGAATATTGTAAATGCACAAACAGTAATATCTCCACATTGCACGGTGCAATTCTGAAATTTTTTGCTTTTTCCTGCTAATCCTAGCATGATAAAGAAGATTCAAAGAGAGTGAGATGCCAGCTCCTTTCATTCAGTCAGTAGCTTCAAACATTTCTGGACGTTTTTCAATGGCAAAAATCAATGAATATTGTAAATGCACAAACAGTAATATCTCCACATTGCACGGTGCAATTCTGAAATTTTTTGCTTTTTCCTGTTAATCCTAGCATGATAAAGAAGATTCAAAGAGAGTGAGATGCCAGCTCCTTTCATTCAGTCAGTAGCTTCAAACATTTCTGGTATATGAAAAACATGTTTTTCAATGGCAAAAATCAATGAATATTGTAAATGCACAAACAGTAATATCTCCAAATTGCACGGTGCAATTCTGAAATTTTTTGCTTTTTCCTGCTAATCCTAGCATGATAAAGAAGATTCAAAGAGAGTGAGATGCCAGCTCCTTTCATTCAGTCAGTAGCTTCAAACATTTCTGGACGTTTTTCAATGGCAAAAATCAATGAATATTGTAAATGCACAAACAGTAATATCTCCACATTGCACGGTGCAATTCTGAAATTTTTTGCTTTTTCCTGCTAATCCTAGCATGATAAAGAAGATTCAAAGAGAGTGAGATGCCAGCTCCTTTCATTCAGTCAGTAGCTTCAAACATTTCTGGACGTTTTTCAATGGCAAAAATCAATGAATATTGTAAATGCACAAACAGTAATATCTCCACATTGCAAGGTGCAATTCTGAAATTTTTTGCTTTTTCCTGCTAATCCTAGCATGATAAAGAAGATTCAAAGAGAGTGAGATGCCAGCTCCTTTCATTCAGTCAGTAGCTTCAAACATTTCTGGTATATGAAAAACATGTTTTTCAATGGCAAAAATCAATGAATATTGTAAATGCACAAACAGTAATATCTCCACATTGCACGGTGCGATTCTGAAATTTTTAGCTTTTTCCTGTTAATCCTAGCATGATAAAGAAGATTCAAAGAGAGTGAGATGCCAGCTCCTTTCATTCAGTCAGTAGCTTCAAACATTTCTGGACGTTTTTCAATGGCAAAAATCAATGAATATTGTAAATGCACAAACAGTAATATCTCCACATTGCACGGTGCAATTCTGAAATTTTTAGCTTTTTCCTGTTAATCCTAGCATGATAAAGAAGATTCAAAGAGAGTGAGATGCCAGCTCCTTTCATTCAGTCAGTAGCTTCAAACATTTCTGGTATATGAAAAACATGTTTTTCAATGGCAAAAATCAATGAATATTGTAAATGCACAAACAGTAATATCTCCACATTGCACGGTGCAATTCTGAAATTTTTTGCTTTTTCCTGCTAATCCTAGCATGATAAAGAAGATTCAAAGAGAGTGAGATGCCAGCTCCTTTCATTCAGTCAGTAGCTTCAAACATTTCTGGTATATGAAAAACATGTTTTTCAATGGCAAAAATCAATGAATATTGTAAATGCACAAACAGTAATATCTCCACATTGCACGGTGCAATTCTGAAATTTTTTGCTTTTTCCTGCTAATCCTAGCATGATAAAGAAGATTCAAAGAGAGTGAGATGCCAGCTCCTTTCATTCAGTCAGTAGCTTCAAACATTTCTGGTATATGAAAAACATGTTTTTCAATGGCAAAAATCAATGAATATTGTAAATGCACAAACAGTAATATCTCCACATTGCACGGTGCAATTCTGAAATTTTTAGCTTTTTCCTGCTAATCCTAGCATGATAAAGAAGATTCAAAGAGAGTGAGATGCCAGCTCCTTTCATTCAGTCAGTAGCTTCAAACATTTCTGGACGTTTTTCAATGGCAAAAATCAATGAATATTGTAAATGCACAAACAGTAATATCTCCACATTGCAAGGTGCAATTCTGAAATTTTTAGCTTTTTCCTGTTAATCCTAGCATGATAAAGAAGATTCAAAGAGAGTGAGATGCCAGCTCCTTTCATTCAGTCAGTAGCTTCAAACATTTCTGGTATATGAAAAACATGTTTTTCAATGGCAAAAATCAATGAATATTGTAAATGCACAAACAGTAATATCTCCACATTGCAAGGTGCAATTCTGAAATTTTTAGCTTTTTCCTGCTAATCCTAGCATGATAAAGAAGATTCAAAGAGAGTGAGATGCCAGCTCCTTTCATTCAGTCAGTAGCTTCAAACATTTCTGGTATATGAAAAACATGTTTTTCAATGGCAAAAATCAATGAATATTGTAAATGCACAAACAGTAATATCTCCACATTGCAAGGTGCAATTCTGAAATTTTTTGCTTTTTCCTGTTAATCCTAGCATGATAAAGAAGATTCAAAGAGAGTGAGATGCCAGCTCCTTTCATTCAGTCAGTAGCTTCAAACATTTCTGGTATATGAAAAACATGTTTTTCAATGGCAAAAATCAATGAATATTGTAAATGCACAAACAGTAATATCTCCACATTGCAAGGTGCAATTCTGAAATTTTTAGCTTTTTCCTGTTAATCCTAGCATGATAAAGAAGATTCAAAGAGAGTGAGATGCCAGCTCCTTTCATTCAGTCAGTAGCTTCAAACATTTCTGGTATATGAAAAACATGTTTTTCAATGGCAAAAATCAATGAATATTGTAAATGCACAAACAGTAATATCTCCACATTGCAAGGTGCAATTCTGAAATTTTTAGCTTTTTCCTGCTAATCCTAGCATGATAAAGAAGATTCAAAGAGAGTGAGATGCCAGCTCCTTTCATTCAGTCAGTAGCTTCAAACATTTCTGGTATATGAAAAACATGTTTTTCAATGGCAAAAATCAATGAATATTGTAAATGCACAAACAGTAATATCTCCACATTGCAAGGTGCAATTCTGAAATTTTTTGCTTTTTCCTGTTAATCCTAGCATGATAAAGAAGATTCAAAGAGAGTGAGATGCCAGCTCCTTTCATTCAGTCAGTAGCTTCAAACATTTCTGGTATATGAAAAACATGTTTTTCAATGGCAAAAATCAATGAATATTGTAAATGCACAAACAGTAATATCTCCACATTGCACGGTGCAATTCTGAAATTTTTTGCTTTTTCCTGCTAATCCTAGCATGATAAAGAAGATTCAAAGAGAGTGAGATGCCAGCTCCTTTCATTCAGTCAGTAGCTTCAAACATTTCTGGACGTTTTTCAATGTTAAAAATCAATGAATATTGTAAATGCACAAACAGTAATATCTCCACATTGCAAGGTGCAATTCTGAAATTTTTAGCTTTTTCCTGTTAATCCTAGCATGATAAAGAAGATTCAAAGAGAGTGAGATGCCAGCTCCTTTCATTCAGTCAGTAGCTTCAAACATTTCTGGTATATGAAAAACATGTTTTTCAATGGCAAAAATCAATGAATATTGTAAATGCACAAACAGTAATATCTCCACATTGCAAGGTGCAATTCTGAAATTTTTTGCTTTTTCCTGCTAATCCTAGCATGATAAAGAAGATTCAAAGAGAGTGAGATGCCAGCTCCTTTCATTCAGTCAGTAGCTTCAAACATTTCTGGTATATGAAAAACATGTTTTTCAATGGCAAAAATCAATGAATATTGTAAATGCACAAACAGTAATATCTCCACATTGCACGGTGCAATTCTGAAATTTTTAGCTTTTTCCTGTTAATCCTAGCATGATAAAGAAGATTCAAAGAGAGTGAGATGCCAGCTCCTTTCATTCAGTCAGTAGCTTCAAACATTTCTGGTATATGAAAAACATGTTTTTCAATGGCAAAAATCAATGAATATTGTAAATGCACAAACAGTAATATCTCCACATTGCACGGTGCAATTCTGAAATTTTTTGCTTTTTCCTGCTAATCCTAGCATGATAAAGAAGATTCAAAGAGAGTGAGATGCCAGCTCCTTTCATTCAGTCAGTAGCTTCAAACATTTCTGGTATATGAAAAACATGTTTTTCAATGGCAAAAATCAATGAATATTGTAAATGCACAAACAGTAATATCTCCACATTGCACGGTGCAATTCTGAAATTTTTAGCTTTTTCCTGTTAATCCTAGCATGATAAAGAAGATTCAAAGAGAGTGAGATGCCAGCTCCTTTCATTCAGTCAGTAGCTTCAAACATTTCTGGTATATGAAAAACATGTTTTTCAATGGCAAAAATCAATGAATATTGTAAATGCACAAACAGTAATATCTCCACATTGCACGGTGCAATTCTGAAATTTTTTGCTTTTTCCTGTTAATCCTAGCATGATAAAGAAGATTCAAAGAGAGTGAGATGCCAGCTCCTTTCATTCAGTCAGTAGCTTCAAACATTTCTGGTATATGAAAAACATGTTTTTCAATGGCAAAAATCAATGAATATTGTAAATGCACAAACAGTAATATCTCCACATTGCAAGGTGCAATTCTGAAATTTTTTGCTTTTTTCTGCTAATCCTAGCATGATAAAGAAGAATCAAAAAGAGTGAGATGCCAGCTCCTTTCATTCAGTCAGTAGCTTCAAACATTTCTGGTATATGAAAAACATGTTTTTCAATGGCAAAAATCAATGAATATTGTAAATGCACAAACAGTAATATCTCCACATTGCACGGTGCAATTCTGAAATTTTTTGCTTTTTCCTGTTAATCCTAGCATGATAAAGAAGATTCAAAGAGAGTGAGATGCCAGCTCCTTTCATTCAGTCAGTAGCTTCAAACATTTCTGGTATATGAAAAACATGTTTTTCAATGGCAAAAATCAATGAATATTGTAAATGCACAAACAGTAATATCTCCACATTGCACGGTGCAATTCTGAAATTTTTTGCTTTTTCCTGCTAATCCTAGCATGATAAAGAAGATTCAAAGAGAGTGAGATGCCAGCTCCTTTCATTCAGTCAGTAGCTTCAAACATTTCTGGACGTTTTTCAATGGCAAAAATCAATGAATATTGTAAATGCACAAACAGTAATATCTCCACATTGCACGGTGCAATTCTGAAATTTTTTGCTTTTTCCTGTTAATCCTAGCATGATAAAGAAGATTCAAAGAGAGTGAGATGCCAGCTCCTTTCATTCACTCAGTAGCTTCAAACATTTCTGGTATATGAAAAACATGTTTTTCAATGGCAAAAATCAATGAACATTGTAAATGCACAAACAGTAATATCTCCACATTGCACGGTGCAATTCTGAAATTTTTTGCTTTTTCCTGCTAATCCTAGCATGATAAAGAAGATTCAAAGAGAGTGAGATGCCAGCTCCTTTCATTCAGTCAGTAGCTTCAAACATTTCTGGACGTTTTTCAATGGCAAAAATCAATGAATATTGTAAATGCACAAACAGTAATATCTCCACATTGCACGGTGCAATTCTGAAATTTTTTGCTTTTTCCTGCTAATCCTAGCATGATAAAGAAGATTCAAAGAGAGTGAGATGCCAGCTCCTTTCATTCAGTCAGTAGCGTCAAACATTTCTGGACGTTTTTCAATGGCAAAAATCAATGAATATTGTAAATGCACAAACAGTAATATCTCCACATTGCAAGGTGCAATTCTGAAATTTTTTGCTTTTTCCTGCTAATCCTAGCATGATAAAGAAGATTCAAAGAGAGTGAGATGCCAGCTCCTTTCATTCAGTCAGTAGCTTCAAACATTTCTGGTATATGAAAAACATGTTTTTCAATGGCAAAAATCAATGAATATTGTAAATGCACAAACAGTAATATCTCCACATTGCACGGTGCAATTCTGAAATTTTTAGCTTTTTCCTGTTAATCCTAGCATGATAAAGAAGATTCAAAGAGAGTGAGATGCCAGCTCCTTTCATTCAGTCAGTAGCTTCAAACATTTCTGGACGTTTTTCAATGGCAAAAATCAATGAATATTGTAAATGCACAAACAGTAATATCTCCACATTGCACGGTGCAATTCTGAAATTTTTAGCTTTTTCCTGTTAATCCTAGCATGATAAAGAAGATTCAAAGAGAGTGAGATGCCAGCTCCTTTCATTCAGTCAGTAGCTTCAAACATTTCTGGTATATGAAAAACATGTTTTTCAATGGCAAAAATCAATGAATATTGTAAATGCACAAACAGTAATATCTCCACATTGCACGGTGCAATTCTGAAATTTTTTGCTTTTTCCTGCTAATCCTAGCATGATAAAGAAGATTCAAAGAGAGTGAGATGCCAGCTCCTTTCATTCAGTCAGTAGCTTCAAACATTTCTGGTATATGAAAAACATGTTTTTCAATGGCAAAAATCAATGAATATTGTAAATGCACAAACAGTAATATCTCCACATTGCACGGTGCAATTCTGAAATTTTTAGCTTTTTCCTGCTAATCCTAGCATGATAAAGAAGATTCAAAGAGAGTGAGATGCCAGCTCCTTTCATTCAGTCAGTAGCTTCAAACATTTCTGGACGTTTTTCAATGGCAAAAATCAATGAATATTGTAAATGCACAAACAGTAATATCTCCACATTGCAAGGTGCAATTCTGAAATTTTTAGCTTTTTCCTGTTAATCCTAGCATGATAAAGAAGATTCAAAGAGAGTGAGATGCCAGCTCCTTTCATTCAGTCAGTAGCTTCAAACATTTCTGGTATATGAAAAACATGTTTTTCAATGGCAAAAATCAATGAATATTGTAAATGCACAAACAGTAATATCTCCACATTGCAAGGTGCAATTCTGAAATTTTTAGCTTTTTCCTGCTAATCCTAGCATGATAAAGAAGATTCAAAGAGAGTGAGATGCCAGCTCCTTTCATTCAGTCAGTAGCTTCAAACATTTCTGGTATATGAAAAACATGTTTTTCAATGGCAAAAATCAATGAATATTGTAAATGCACAAACAGTAATATCTCCACATTGCAAGGTGCAATTCTGAAATTTTTTGCTTTTTCCTGTTAATCCTAGCATGATAAAGAAGATTCAAAGAGAGTGAGATGCCAGCTCCTTTCATTCAGTCAGTAGCTTCAAACATTTCTGGTATATGAAAAACATGTTTTTCAATGGCAAAAATCAATGAATATTGTAAATGCACAAACAGTAATATCTCCACATTGCACGGTGCAATTCTGAAATTTTTTGCTTTTTCCTGCTAATCCTAGCATGATAAAGAAGATTCAAAGAGAGTGAGATGCCAGCTCCTTTCATTCAGTCAGTAGCTTCAAACATTTCTGGACGTTTTTCAATGGCAAAAATCAATGAATATTGTAAATGCACAAACAGTAATATCTCCACATTGCAAGGTGCAATTCTGAAATTTTTAGCTTTTTCCTGTTAATCCTAGCATGATAAAGAAGATTCAAAGAGAGTGAGATGCCAGCTCCTTTCATTCAGTCAGTAGCTTCAAACATTTCTGGTATATGAAAAACATGTTTTTCAATGGCAAAAATCAATGAATATTGTAAATGCACAAACAGTAATATCTCCACATTGCAAGGTGCAATTCTGAAATTTTTTGCTTTTTCCTGCTAATCCTAGCATGATAAAGAAGATTCAAAGAGAGTGAGATGCCAGCTCCTTTCATTCAGTCAGTAGCTTCAAACATTTCTGGTATATGAAAAACATGTTTTTCAATGGCAAAACAATGGCAAAAATCAATGAATATTGTAAATGCACAAACAGTAATATCTCCACATTGCACGGTGCAATTCTGAAATTTTTAGCTTTTTCCTGTTAATCCTAGCATGATAAAGAAGATTCAAAGAGAGTGAGATGCCAGCTCCTTTCATTCAGTCAGTAGCTTCAAACATTTCTGGTATATGAAAAACATGTTTTTCAATGGCAAAAATCAATGAATATTGTAAATGCACAAACAGTAATATCTCCACATTGCACGGTGCAATTCTGAAATTTTTTGCTTTTTCCTGCTAATCCTAGCATGATAAAGAAGATTCAAAGAGAGTGAGATGCCAGCTCCTTTCATTCAGTCAGTAGCTTCAAACATTTCTGGTATATGAAAAACATGTTTTTCAATGGCAAAAATCAATGAATATTGTAAATGCACAAACAGTAATATCTCCACATTGCACGGTGCAATTCTGAAATTTTTAGCTTTTTCCTGTTAATCCTAGCATGATAAAGAAGATTCAAAGAGAGTGAGATGCCAGCTCCTTTCATTCAGTCAGTAGCTTCAAACATTTCTGGTATATGAAAAACATGTTTTTCAATGGCAAAAATCAATGAATATTGTAAATGCACAAACAGTAATATCTCCACATTGCACGGTGCAATTCTGAAATTTTTTGCTTTTTCCTGTTAATCCTAGCATGATAAAGAAGATTCAAAGAGAGTGAGATGCCAGCTCCTTTCATTCAGTCAGTAGCTTCAAACATTTCTGGTATATGAAAAACATGTTTTTCAATGGCAAAAATCAATGAATATTGTAAATGCACAAACAGTAATATCTCCACATTGCAAGGTGCAATTCTGAAATTTTTTGCTTTTTCCTGCTAATCCTAGCATGATAAAGAAGATTCAAAGAGAGTGAGATGCCAGCTCCTTTCATTCAGTCAGTAGCTTCAAACATTTCTGGTATATGAAAAACATGTTTTTCAATGGCAAAAATCAATGAATATTGTAAATGCACAAACAGTAATATCTCCACATTGCACGGTGCAATTCTGAAATTTTTAGCTTTTTCCTGTTAATCCTAGCATGATAAAGAAGATTCAAAGAGAGTGAGATGCCAGCTCCTTTCATTCAGTCAGTAGCTTCAAACATTTCTGGTATATGAAAAACATGTTTTTCAATGGCAAAAATCAATGAATATTGTAAATGCACAAACAGTAATATCTCCACATTGCACGGTGCAATTCTGAAATTTTTAGCTTTTTCCTGTTAATCCTAGCATGATAAAGAAGATTCAAAGAGAGTGAGATGCCAGCTCCTTTCATTCAGTCAGTAGCTTCAAACATTTCTGGACGTTTTTCAATGGCAAAAATCAATGAATATTGTAAATGCACAAACAGTAATATCTCCACATTGCACGGTGCAATTCTGAAATTTTTAGCTTTTTCCTGTTAATCCTAGCATGATAAAGAAGATTCAAAGAGAGTGAGATGCCAGCTACTTTCATTCAGTCAGTAGCTTCAAACATTTCTGGTATATGAAAAACATGTTTTTCAATGGCAAAAATCAATGAATATTGTAAATGCACAAACAGTAATATCTCCACATTGCACGGTGCAATTCTGAAATTTTTTGCTTTTTCCTGCTAATCCTAGCATGATAAAGAAGATTCAAAGAGAGTGAGATGCCAGCTCCTTTCATTCAGTCAGTAGCTTCAAACATTTCTGGTATATGAAAAACATGTTTTTCAATGGCAAAAATCAATGAATATTGTAAATGCACAAACAGTAATATCTCCACATTGCACGGTGCAATTCTGAAATTTTTTGCTTTTTCCTGCTAATCCTAGCATGATAAAGAAGATTCAAAGAGAGTGAGATGCCAGCTCCTTTCATTCAGTCAGTAGCTTCAAACATTTCTGGTATATGAAAAACATGTTTTTCAATGGCAAAAATCAATGAATATTGTAAATGCACAAACAGTAATATCTCCACATTGCACGGTGCAATTCTGAAATTTTTAGCTTTTTCCTGTTAATCCTAGCATGATAAAGAAGATTCAAAGAGAGTGAGATGCCAGCTCCTTTCATTCAGTCAGTAGCTTCAAACATTTCTGGACGTTTTTCAATGGCAAAAATCAATGAATATTGTAAATGCACAAACAGTAATATCTCCACATTGCACGGTGCAATTCTGAAATTTTTAGCTTTTTCCTGTTAATCCTAGCATGATAAAGAAGATTCAAAGAGAGTGAGATGCCAGCTCCTTTCATTCAGTCAGTAGCTTCAAACATTTCTGGTATATGAAAAACATGTTTTTCAATGGCAAAAATCAATGAATATTGTAAATGCACAAACAGTAATATCTCCACATTGCACGGTGCAATTCTGAAATTTTTTGCTTTTTCCTGCTAATCCTAGCATGATAAAGAAGATTCAAAGAGAGTGAGATGCCAGCTCCTTTCATTCAGTCAGTAGCTTCAAACATTTCTGGTATATGAAAAACATGTTTTTCAATGGCAAAAATCAATGAATATTGTAAATGCACAAACAGTAATATCTCCACATTGCAAGGTGCAATTCTGAAATTTTTTGCTTTTTCCTGTTAATCCTAGCATGATAAAGAAGATTCAAAGAGAGTGAGATGCCAGCTCCTTTCATTCAGTCAGTAGCTTCAAACATTTCTGGTATATGAAAAACATGTTTTTCAATGGCAAAAATCAATGAATATTGTAAATGCACAAACAGTAATATCTCCACATTGCACGGTGCAATTCTGAAATTTTTTGCTTTTTCCTGCTAATCCTAGCATGATAAAGAAGATTCAAAGAGAGTGAGATGCCAGCTCCTTTCATTCAGTCAGTAGCTTCAAACATTTCTGGACGTTTTTCAATGGCAAAAATCAATGAATATTGTAAATGCACAAACAGTAATATCTCCACATTGCAAGGTGCAATTCTGAAATTTTTAGCTTTTTCCTGTTAATCCTAGCATGATAAAGAAGATTCAAAGAGAGTGAGATGCCAGCTCCTTTCATTCAGTCAGTAGCTTCAAACATTTCTGGTATATGAAAAACATGTTTTTCAATGGCAAAAATCAATGAATATTGTAAATGCACAAACAGTAATATCTCCACATTGCAAGGTGCAATTCTGAAATTTTTTGCTTTTTCCTGCTAATCCTAGCATGATAAAGAAGATTCAAAGAGAGTGAGATGCCAGCTCCTTTCATTCAGTCAGTAGCTTCAAACATTTCTGGTATATGAAAAACATGTTTTTCAATGGCAAAAATCAATGAATATTGTAAATGCACAAACAGTAATATCTCCACATTGCACGGTGCAATTCTGAAATTTTTAGCTTTTTCCTGTTAATCCTAGCATGATAAAGAAGATTCAAAGAGAGTGAGATGCCAGCTCCTTTCATTCAGTCAGTAGCTTCAAACATTTCTGGTATATGAAAAACATGTTTTTCAATGGCAAAAATCAATGAATATTGTAAATGCACAAACAGTAATATCTCCACATTGCACGGTGCAATTCTGAAATTTTTTGCTTTTTCCTGCTAATCCTAGCATGATAAAGAAGATTCAAAGAGAGTGAGATGCCAGCTCCTTTCATTCAGTCAGTAGCTTCAAACATTTCTGGTATATGAAAAACATGTTTTTCAATGGCAAAAATCAATGAATATTGTAAATGCACAAACAGTAATATCTCCACATTGCACGGTGCAATTCTGAAATTTTTAGCTTTTTCCTGTTAATCCTAGCATGATAAAGAAGATTCAAAGAGAGTGAGATGCCAGCTCCTTTCATTCAGTCAGTAGCTTCAAACATTTCTGGTATATGAAAAACATGTTTTTCAATGGCAAAAATCAATGAATATTGTAAATGCACAAACAGTAATATCTCCACATTGCACGGTGCAATTCTGAAATTTTTTGCTTTTTCCTGTTAATCCTAGCATGATAAAGAAGATTCAAAGAGAGTGAGATGCCAGCTCCTTTCATTCAGTCAGTAGCTTCAAACATTTCTGGTATATGAAAAACATGTTTTTCAATGGCAAAAATCAATGAATATTGTAAATGCACAAACAGTAATATCTCCACATTGCAAGGTGCAATTCTGAAATTTTTTGCTTTTTCCTGCTAATCCTAGCATGATAAAGAAGATTCAAAGAGAGTGAGATGCCAGCTCCTTTCATTCAGTCAGTAGCTTCAAACATTTCTGGTATATGAAAAACATGTTTTTCAATGGCAAAAATCAATGAATATTGTAAATGCACAAACAGTAATATCTCCACATTGCACGGTGCAATTCTGAAATTTTTAGCTTTTTCCTGTTAATCCTAGCATGATAAAGAAGATTCAAAGAGAGTGAGATGCCAGCTCCTTTCATTCAGTCAGTAGCTTCAAACATTTCTGGTATATGAAAAACATGTTTTTCAATGGCAAAAATCAATGAATATTGTAAATGCACAAACAGTAATATCTCCACATTGCACGGTGCAATTCTGAAATTTTTAGCTTTTTCCTGTTAATCCTAGCATGATAAAGAAGATTCAAAGAGAGTGAGATGCCAGCTCCTTTCATTCAGTCAGTAGCTTCAAACATTTCTGGACGTTTTTCAATGGCAAAAATCAATGAATATTGTAAATGCACAAACAGTAATATCTCCACATTGCACGGTGCAATTCTGAAATTTTTAGCTTTTTCCTGTTAATCCTAGCATGATAAAGAAGATTCAAAGAGAGTGAGATGCCAGCTCCTTTCATTCAGTCAGTAGCTTCAAACATTTCTGGTATATGAAAAACATGTTTTTCAATGGCAAAAATCAATGAATATTGTAAATGCACAAACAGTAATATCTCCACATTGCACGGTGCAATTCTGAAATTTTTTGCTTTTTCCTGCTAATCCTAGCATGATAAAGAAGATTCAAAGAGAGTGAGATGCCAGCTCCTTTCATTCAGTCAGTAGCTTCAAACATTTCTGGTATATGAAAAACATGTTTTTCAATGGCAAAAATCAATGAATATTGTAAATGCACAAACAGTAATATCTCCACATTGCACGGTGCAATTCTGAAATTTTTAGCTTTTTCCTGCTAATCCTAGCATGATAAAGAAGATTCAAAGAGAGTGAGATGCCAGCTCCTTTCATTCAGTCAGTAGCTTCAAACATTTCTGGTATATGAAAAACATGTTTTTCAATGGCAAAAATCAATGAATATTGTAAATGCACAAACAGTAATATCTCCACATTGCACGGTGCAATTCTGAAATTTTTAGCTTTTTCCTGTTAATCCTAGCATGATAAAGAAGATTCAAAGAGAGTGAGATGCCAGCTCCTTTCATTCAGTCAGTAGCTTCAAACATTTCTGGACGTTTTTCAATGGCAAAAATCAATGAATATTGTAAATGCACAAACAGTAATATCTCCACATTGCAAGGTGCAATTCTGAAATTTTTAGCTTTTTCCTGTTAATCCTAGCATGATAAAGAAGATTCAAAAGAGTGAGATGCCAGCTCCTTTCATTCAGTCAGTAGCTTCAAACATTTCTGGTATATGAAAAACATGTTTTTCAATGGCAAAAATCAATGAATATTGTAAATGCACAAACAGTAATATCTCCACATTGCAAGGTGCAATTCTGAAATTTTTAGCTTTTTCCTGCTAATCCTAGCATGATAAAGAAGATTCAAAGAGAGTGAGATGCCAGCTCCTTTCATTCAGTCAGTAGCTTCAAACATTTCTGGTATATGAAAAACATGTTTTTCAATGGCAAAAATCAATGAATATTGTAAATGCACAAACAGTAATATCTCCACATTGCAAGGTGCAATTCTGAAATTTTTTGCTTTTTCCTGTTAATCCTAGCATGATAAAGAAGATTCAAAGAGAGTGAGATGCCAGCTCCTTTCATTCAGTCAGTAGCTTCAAACATTTCTGGTATATGAAAAACATGTTTTTCAATGGCAAAAATCAATGAATATTGTAAATGCACAAACAGTAATATCTCCACATTGCACGGTGCAATTCTGAAATTTTTTGCTTTTTCCTGCTAATCCTAGCATGATAAAGAAGATTCAAAGAGAGTGAGATGCCAGCTCCTTTCATTCAGTCAGTAGCTTCAAACATTTCTGGACGTTTTTCAATGGCAAAAATCAATGAATATTGTAAATGCACAAACAGTAATATCTCCACATTGCAAGGTGCAATTCTGAAATTTTTAGCTTTTTCCTGTTAATCCTAGCATGATAAAGAAGATTCAAAGAGAGTGAGATGCCAGCTCCTTTCATTCAGTCAGTAGCTTCAAACATTTCTGGTATATGAAAAACATGTTTTTCAATGGCAAAAATCAATGAATATTGTAAATGCACAAACAGTAATATCTCCACATTGCAAGGTGCAATTCTGAAATTTTTTGCTTTTTCCTGCTAATCCTAGCATGATAAAGAAGATTCAAAGAGAGTGAGATGCCAGCTCCTTTCATTCAGTCAGTAGCTTCAAACATTTCTGGTATATGAAAAACATGTTTTTCAATGGCAAAAATCAATGAATATTGTAAATGCACAAACAGTAATATCTCCACATTGCACGGTGCAATTCTGAAATTTTTAGCTTTTTCCTGTTAATCCTAGCATGATAAAGAAGATTCAAAGAGAGTGAGATGCCAGCTCCTTTCATTCAGTCAGTAGCTTCAAACATTTCTGGTATATGAAAAACATGTTTTTCAATGGCAAAAATCAATGAATATTGTAAATGCACAAACAGTAATATCTCCACATTGCACGGTGCAATTCTGAAATTTTTTGCTTTTTCCTGCTAATCCTAGCATGATAAAGAAGATTCAAAGAGAGTGAGATGCCAGCTCCTTTCATTCAGTCAGTAGCTTCAAACATTTCTGGTATATGAAAAACATGTTTTTCAATGGCAAAAATCAATGAATATTGTAAATGCACAAACAGTAATATCTCCACATTGCACGGTGCAATTCTGAAATTTTTAGCTTTTTCCTGTTAATCCTAGCATGATAAAGAAGATTCAAAGAGAGTGAGATGCCAGCTCCTTTCATTCAGTCAGTAGCTTCAAACATTTCTGGTATATGAAAAACATGTTTTTCAATGGCAAAAATCAATGAATATTGTAAATGCACAAACAGTAATATCTCCACATTGCACGGTGCAATTCTGAAATTTTTTGCTTTTTCCTGTTAATCCTAGCATGATAAAGAAGATTCAAAGAGAGTGAGATGCCAGCTCCTTTCATTCAGTCAGTAGCTTCAAACATTTCTGGTATATGAAAAACATGTTTTTCAATGGCAAAAATCAATGAATATTGTAAATGCACAAACAGTAATATCTCCACATTGCAAGGTGCAATTCTGAAATTTTTTGCTTTTTCCTGCTAATCCTAGCATGATAAAGAAGATTCAAAAAGAGTGAGATGCCAGCTCCTTTCATTCAGTCAGTAGCTTCAAACATTTCTGGTATATGAAAAACATGTTTTTCAATGGCAAAAATCAATGAATATTGTAAATGCACAAACAGTAATATCTCCACATTGCACGGTGCAATTCTGAAATTTTTTGCTTTTTCCTGTTAATCCTAGCATGATAAAGAAGATTCAAAGAGAGTGAGATGCCAGCTCCTTTCATTCAGTCAGTAGTTTCAAACATTTCTGGTATATGAAAAACATGTTTTTCAATGGCAAAAATCAATGAATATTGTAAATGCACAAACAGTAATATCTCCACATTGCACGGTGCAATTCTGAAATTTTTTGCTTTTTCCCGCTAATCCTAGCATGATAAAGAAAATTCAAAGAGAGTGAGATGCCAGCTCCTTTCATTCAGTCAGTAGCTTCAAACATTTCTGGACGTTTTTCAATGGCAAAAATCAATGAATATTGTAAATGCACAAACAGTAATATCTCCACATTGCACGGTGCAATTCTGAAATTTTTTGCTTTTTCCTGTTAATCCTAGCATGATAAAGAAGATTCAAAGAGAGTGAGATGCCAGCTCCTTTCATTCAGTCAGTAGCTTCAAACATTTCTGGTATATGAAAAACATGTTTTTCAATGGCAAAAATCAATGAATATTGTAAATGCACAAACAGTAATATCTCCACATTGCACGGTGCAATTCTGAAATTTTTTGCTTTTTCCTGCTAATCCTAGCATGATAAAGAAGATTCAAAGAGAGTGAGATGCCAGCTCCTTTCATTCAGTCAGTAGCTTCAAACATTTCTGGACGTTTTTCAATGGCAAAAATCAATGAATATTGTAAATGCACAAACAGTAATATCTCCACATTGCACGGTGCAATTCTGAAATTTTTTGCTTTTTCCTGCTAATCCTAGCATGATAAAGAAGATTCAAAGAGAGTGAGATGCCAGCTCCTTTCATTCAGTCAGTAGCTTCAAACATTTCTGGACGTTTTTCAATGGCAAAAATCAATGAATATTGTAAATGCACAAAACACTAATATCTCCACATTGCAAGGTGCAATTCTGAAATTTTTTGCTTTTTCCTGCTAATCCTAGCATGATAAAGAAGATTCAAAGAGAGTGAGATGCCAGCTCCTTTCATTCAGTCAGTAGCTTCAAACATTTCTGGTATATGAAAAACATGTTTTTCAATGGCAAAAATCAATGAATATTGTAAATGCACAAACAGTAATATCTCCACATTGCACGGTGCAATTCTGAAATTTTTAGCTTTTTCCTGTTAATCCTAGCATGATAAAGAAGATTCAAAGAGAGTGAGATGCCAGCTCCTTTCATTCAGTCAGTAGCTTCAAACATTTCTGGACGTTTTTCAATGGCAAAAATCAATGAATATTGTAAATGCACAAACAGTAATATCTCCACATTGCACGGTGCAATTCTGAAATTTTTAGCTTTTTCCTGTTAATCCTAGCATGATAAAGAAGATTCAAAGAGAGTGAGATGCCAGCTCCTTTCATTCAGTCAGTAGCTTCAAACATTTCTGGTATATGAAAAACATGTTTTTCAATGGCAAAAATCAATGAATATTGTAAATGCACAAACAGTAATATCTCCACATTGCACGGTGCAATTCTGAAATTTTTTGCTTTTTCCTGCTAATCCTAGCATGATAAAGAAGATTCAAAGAGAGTGAGATGCCAGCTCCTTTCATTCAGTCAGTAGCTTTAAACATTTCTGGTATATGAAAAACATGTTTTTCAATGGCAAAAATCAATGAATATTGTAAATGCACAAACAGTAATATCTCCACATTGCACGGTGCAATTCTGAAATTTTTAGCTTTTTCCTGCTAATCCTAGCATGATAAAGAAGATTCAAAGAGAGTGAGATGCCAGCTCCTTTCATTCAGTCAGTAGCTTCAAACATTTCTGGTATATGAAAAACATGTTTTTCAATGGCAAAAATCAATGAATATTGTAAATGCACAAACAGTAATATCTCCACATTGCACGGTGCAATTCTGAAATTTTTAGCTTTTTCCTGTTAATCCTAGCATGATAAAGAAGATTCAAAGAGAGTGAGATGCCAGCTCCTTTCATTCAGTCAGTAGCTTCAAACATTTCTGGACGTTTTTCAATGGCAAAAATCAATGAATATTGTAAATGCACAAACAGTAATATCTCCACATTGCAAGGTGCAATTCTGAAATTTTTAGCTTTTTCCTGTTAATCCTAGCATGATAAAGAAGATTCAAAGAGAGTGAGATGCCAGCTCCTTTCATTCAGTCAGTAGCTTCAAACATTTCTGGTATATGAAAAACATGTTTTTCAATGGCAAAAATCAATGAATATTGTAAATGCACAAACAGTAATATCTCCACATTGCAAGGTGCAATTCTGAAATTTTTAGCTTTTTCCTGCTAATCCTAGCATGATAAAGAAGATTCAAAGAGAGTGAGATGCCAGCTCCTTTCATTCAGTCAGTAGCTTCAAACATTTCTGGTATATGAAAAACATGTTTTTCAATGGCAAAAATCAATGAATATTGTAAATGCACAAACAGTAATATCTCCACATTGCAAGGTGCAATTCTGAAATTTTTTGCTTTTTCCTGTTAATCCTAGCATGATAAAGAAGATTCAAAGAGAGTGAGATGCCAGCTCCTTTCATTCAGTCAGTAGCTTCAAACATTTCTGGTATATGAAAAACATGTTTTTCAATGGCAAAAATCAATGAATATTGTAAATGCACAAACAGTAATATCTCCACATTGCACGGTGCAATTCTGAAATTTTTTGCTTTTTCCTGCTAATCCTAGCATGATAAAGAAGATTCAAAGAGAGTGAGATGCCAGCTCCTTTCATTCAGTCAGTAGCTTCAAACATTTCTGGAGGTTTTTCAATGGCAAAAATCAATGAATATTGTAAATGCACAAACAGTAATATCTCCACATTGCAAGGTGCAATTCTGAAATTTTTAGCTTTTTCCTGTTAATCCTAGCATGATAAAGAAGATTCAAAGAGAGTGAGATGCCAGCTCCTTTCATTCAGTCAGTAGCTTCAAACATTTCTGGTATATGAAAAACATGTTTTTCAATGGCAAAAATCAATGAATATTGTAAATGCACAAACAGTAATATCTCCACATTGCAAGGTGCAATTCTGAAATTTTTTGCTTTTTCCTGCTAATCCTAGCATGATAAAGAAGATTCAAAGAGAGTGAGATGCCAGCTCCTTTCATTCAGTCAGTAGCTTCAAACATTTCTGGTATATGAAAAACATGTTTTTCAATGGCAAAAATCAATGAATATTGTAAATGCACAAACAGTAATATCTCCACATTGCACGGTGCAATTCTGAAATTTTTTGCTTTTTCCTGCTAATCCTAGCATGATAAAGAAGATTCAAAGAGAGTGAGATGCCAGCTCCTTTCATTCAGTCAGTAGCTTCAAACATTTCTGGTATATGAAAAACATGTTTTTCAATGGCAAAAATCAATGAATATTGTAAATGCACAAACAGTAATATCTCCACATTGCACGGTGCAATTCTGAAATTTTTAGCTTTTTCCTGTTAATCCTAGCATGATAAAGAAGATTCAAAGAGAGTGAGATGCCAGCTCCTTTCATTCAGTCAGTAGCTTCAAACATTTCTGGTATATGAAAAACATGTTTTTCAATGGCAAAAATCAATGAATATTGTAAATGCACAAACAGTAATATCTCCACATTGCACGGTGCAATTCTGAAATTTTTTGCTTTTTCCTGTTAATCCTAGCATGATAAAGAAGATTCAAAGAGAGTGAGATGCCAGCTCCTTTCATTCAGTCAGTAGCTTCAAACATTTCTGGTATATGAAAAACATGTTTTTCAATGGCAAAAATCAATGAATATTGTAAATGCACAAACAGTAATATCTCCACATTGCAAGGTGCAATTCTGAAATTTTTTGCTTTTTCCTGCTAATCCTAGCATGATAAAGAAGATTCAAAGAGAGTGAGATGCCAGCTCCTTTCATTCAGTCAGTAGCTTCAAACATTTCTGGTATATGAAAAACATGTTTTTCAATGGCAAAAATCAATGAATATTGTAAATGCACAAACAGTAATATCTCCACATTGCACGGTGCAATTCTGAAATTTTTAGCTTTTTCCTGTTAATCCTAGCATGATAAAGAAGATTCAAAGAGAGTGAGATGCCAGCTCCTTTCATTCAGTCAGTAGCTTCAAACATTTCTGGTATATGAAAAACATGTTTTTCAATGGCAAAAATCAATGAATATTGTAAATGCACAAACAGTAATATCTCCACATTGCACGGTGCAATTCTGAAATTTTTTGCTTTTTCCTGCTAATCCTAGCATGATAAAGAAGATTCAAAGAGAGTGAGATGCCAGCTCCTTTCATTCAGTCAGTAGCTTCAAACATTTCTGGTATATGAAAAACATGTTTTTCAATGGCAAAAATCAATGAATATTGTAAATGCACAAACAGTAATATCTCCACATTGCACGGTGCAATTCTGAAATTTTTAGCTTTTTCCTGTTAATCCTAGCATGATAAAGAAGATTCAAAGAGAGTGAGATGCCAGCTCCTTTCATTCAGTCAGTAGCTTCAAACATTTCTGGTATATGAAAAACATGTTTTTCAATGGCAAAAATCAATGAATATTGTAAATGCACAAACAGTAATATCTCCACATTGCACGGTGCAATTCTGAAATTTTTTGCTTTTTCCTGTTAATCCTAGCATGATAAAGAAGATTCAAAGAGAGTGAGATGCCAGCTCCTTTCATTCAGTCAGTAGCTTCAAACATTTCTGGTATATGAAAAACATGTTTTTCAATGGCAAAAATCAATGAATATTGTAAATGCACAAACAGTAATATCTCCACATTGCACGGTGCAATTCTGAAATTTTTAGCTTTTTCCTGTTAATCCTAGCATGATAAAGAAGATTCAAAGAGAGTGAGATGCCAGCTCCTTTCATTCAGTCAGTAGCTTCAAACATTTCTGGACGTTTTTCAATGGCAAAAATCAATGAATATTGTAAATGCACAAACAGTAATATCTCCACATTGCACGGTGCAATTCTGAAATTTTTAGCTTTTTCCTGTTAATCCTAGCATGATAAAGAAGATTCAAAGAGAGTGAGATGCCAGCTCCTTTCATTCAGTCAGTAGCTTCAAACATTTCTGGTATATGAAAAACATGTTTTTCAATGGCAAAAATCAATGAATATTGTAAATGCACAAACAGTAATATCTCCACATTGCACGGTGCAATTCTGAAATTTTTTGCTTTTTCCTGCTAATCCTAGCATGATAAAGAAGATTCAAAGAGAGTGAGATGCCAGCTCCTTTCATTCAGTCAGTAGCTTCAAACATTTCTGGTATATGAAAAACATGTTTTTCAATGGCAAAAATCAATGAATATTGTAAATGCACAAACAGTAATATCTCCACATTGCAAGGTGCAATTCTGAAATTTTTAGCTTTTTCCTGTTAATCCTAGCATGATAAAGAAGATTCAAAGAGAGTGAGATGCCAGCTCCTTTCATTCAGTCAGTAGCTTCAAACATTTCTGGTATATGAAAAACATGTTTTTCAATGGCAAAAATCAATGAATATTGTAAATGCACAAACAGTAATATCTCCACATTGCAAGGTGCAATTCTGAAATTTTTTGCTTTTTCCTGCTAATCCTAGCATGATAAAGAAGATTCAAAGAGAGTGAGATGCCAGCTCCTTTCATTCAGTCAGTAGCTTCAAACATTTCTGGTATATGAAAAACATGTTTTTCAATGGCAAAAATCAATGAATATTGTAAATGCACAAACAGTAATATCTCCACATTGCAAGGTGCAATTCTGAAATTTTTAGCTTTTTCCTGTTAATCCTAGCATGATAAAGAAGATTCAAAGAGAGTGAGATGCCAGCTCCTTTCATTCAGTCAGTAGCTTCAAACATTTCTGGTATATGAAAAACATGTTTTTCAATGGCAAAAATCAATGAATATTGTAAATGCACAAACAGTAATATCTCCACATTGCACGGTGCAATTCTGAAATTTTTAGCTTTTTCCTGTTAATCCTAGCATGATAAAGAAGATTCAAAGAGAGTGAGATGCCAGCTCCTTTCATTCAGTCAGTAGCTTCAAACATTTCTGGTATATGAAAAACATGTTTTTCAATGGCAAAAATCAATGAATATTGTAAATGCACAAACAGTAATATCTCCACATTGCACGGTGCAATTCTGAAATTTTTTGCTTTTTCCTGTTAATCCTAGCATGATAAAGAAGATTCAAAGAGAGTGAGATGCCAGCTCCTTTCATTCAGTCAGTAGCTTCAAACATTTCTGGTATATGAAAAACATGTTTTTCAATGGCAAAAATCAATGAATATTGTAAATGCACAAACAGTAATATCTCCACATTGCACGGTGCAATTCTGAAATTTTTAGCTTTTTCCTGTTAATCCTAGCATGATAAAGAAGATTCAAAGAGAGTGAGATGCCAGCTCCTTTCATTCAGTCAGTAGCTTCAAACATTTCTGGACGTTTTTCAATGGCAAAAATCAATGAATATTGTAAATGCACAAACAGTAATATCTCCACATTGCACGGTGCAATTCTGAAATTTTTAGCTTTTTCCTGTTAATCCTAGCATGATAAAGAAGATTCAAAGAGAGTGAGATGCCAGCTCCTTTCATTCAGTCAGTAGCTTCAAACATTTCTGGTATATGAAAAACATGTTTTTCAATGGCAAAAATCAATGAATATTGTAAATGCACAAACAGTAATATCTCCACATTGCACGGTGCAATTCTGAAATTTTTAGCTTTTTCCTGTTAATCCTAGCATGATAAAGAAGATTCAAAGAGAGTGAGATGCCAGCTCCTTTCATTCAGTCAGTAGCTTCAAACATTTCTGGTATATGAAAAACATGTTTTTCAATGGCAAAAATCAATGAATATTGTAAATGCACAAACAGTAATATCTCCACATTGCACGGTGCAATTCTGAAATTTTTTGCTTTTTCCTGTTAATCCTAGCATGATAAAGAAGATTCAAAGAGAGTGAGATGCCAGCTCCTTTCATTCAGTCAGTAGCTTCAAACATTTCTGGTATATGAAAAACATGTTTTTCAATGGCAAAAATCAATGAATATTGTAAATGCACAAACAGTAATATCTCCACATTGCACGGTGCAATTCTGAAATTTTTAGCTTTTTCCTGTTAATCCTAGCATGATAAAGAAGATTCAAAGAGAGTGAGATGCCAGCTCCTTTCATTCAGTCAGTAGCTTCAAACATTTCTGGACGTTTTTCAATGGCAAAAATCAATGAATATTGTAAATGCACAAACAGTAATATCTCCACATTGCACGGTGCAATTCTGAAATTTTTAGCTTTTTCCTGTTAATCCTAGCATGATAAAGAAGATTCAAAGAGAGTGAGATGCCAGCTCCTTTCATTCAGTCAGTAGCTTCAAACATTTCTGGTATATGAAAAACATGTTTTTCAATGGCAAAAATCAATGAATATTGTAAATGCACAAACAGTAATATCTCCACATTGCACGGTGCAATTCTGAAATTTTTTGCTTTTTCCTGCTAATCCTAGCATGATAAAGAAGATTCAAAGAGAGTGAGATGCCAGCTCCTTTCATTCAGTCAGTAGCTTCAAACATTTCTGGTATATGAAAAACATGTTTTTCAATGGCAAAAATCAATGAATATTGTAAATGCACAAACAGTAATATCTCCACATTGCAAGGTGCAATTCTGAAATTTTTAGCTTTTTCCTGTTAATCCTAGCATGATAAAGAAGATTCAAAGAGAGTGAGATGCCAGCTCCTTTCATTCAGTCAGTAGCTTCAAACATTTCTGGTATATGAAAAACATGTTTTTCAATGGCAAAAATCAATGAATATTGTAAATGCACAAACAGTAATATCTCCACATTGCAAGGTGCAATTCTGAAATTTTTTGCTTTTTCCTGCTAATCCTAGCATGATAAAGAAGATTCAAAGAGAGTGAGATGCCAGCTCCTTTCATTCAGTCAGTAGCTTCAAACATTTCTGGTATATGAAAAACATGTTTTTCAATGGCAAAAATCAATGAATATTGTAAATGCACAAACAGTAAAATCTCCACATTGCAAGGTGCAATTCTGAAATTTTTAGCTTTTTCCTGTTAATCCTAGCATGATAAAGAAGATTCAATGAGAGTGAGATGCCAGCTCCTTTCATTCAGTCAGTAGCTTCAAACATTTCTGGTATATGAAAAACATGTTTTTCAATGGCAAAAATCAATGAATATTGTAAATGCACAAACAGTAATATCTCCACATTGCACGGTGCAATTCTGAAATTTTTTGCTTTTTCCTGCTAATCCTAGCATGATAAAGAAGATTCAAAGAGAGTGAGATGCCAGCTCCTTTCATTCAGTCAGTAGCTTCAAACATTTCTGGACGTTTTTCAATTGCAAAAATCAATGAATATTGTAAATGCACAAACAGTAATATCTCCACATTGCAAGGTGCAATTCTGAAATTTTTTGCTTTTTCCTGTTAATCCTAGCATGATAAAGAAGATTCAAAGAGAGTGAGATGCCAGCTCCTTTCATTCAGTCAGTAGCTTCAAACATTTCTGGTATATGAAAAACATGTTTTTCAATGGCAAAAATCAATGAATATTGTAAATGCACAAACAGTAATATCTCCACATTGCACGGTGCAATTCTGAAATTTTTTGCTTTTTCCTGCTAATCCTAGCATGATAAAGAAGATTCAAAGAGAGTGAGATGCCAGCTCCTTTCATTCAGTCAGTAGCTTCAAACATTTCTGGTATATGAAAAACATGTTTTTCAATGGCAAAAATCAATGAATATTGTAAATGCACAAACAGTAATATCTCCACATTGCACGGTGCAATTCTGAAATTTTTAGCTTTTTCCTGTTAATCCTAGCATGATAAAGAAGATTCAAAGAGAGTGAGATGCCAGCTCCTTTCATTCAGTCAGTAGCTTCAAACATTTCTGGTATATGAAAAACATGTTTTTCAATGGCAAAAATCAATGAATATTGTAAATGCACAAACAGTAATATCTCCACATTGCACGGTGCAATTCTGAAATTTTTTGCTTTTTCCTGCTAATCCTAGCATGATAAAGAAGATTCAAAGAGAGTGAGATGCCAGCTCCTTTCATTCAGTCAGTAGCTTCAAACATTTCTGGTATATGAAAAACATGTTTTTCAATGGCAAAAATCAATGAATATTGTAAATGCACAAACAGTAATATCTCCACATTGCACGGTGCAATTCTGAAATTTTTTGCTTTTTCCTGCTAATCCTAGCATGATAAAGAAGATTCAAAGAGAGTGAGATGCCAGCTCCTTTCATTCAGTCAGTAGCTTCAAACATTTCTGGACGTTTTTCAATGGCAAAAATCAATGAATATTGTAAATGCACAAACAGTAATATCTCCACATTGCAAGGTGCAATTCTGAAATTTTTAGCTTTTTCCTGTTAATCCTAGCATGATAAAGAAGATTCAAAGAGAGTGAGATGCCAGCTCCTTTCATTCAGTCAGTAGCTTCAAACATTTCTGGTATATGAAAAACATGTTTTTCAATGGCAAAAATCAATGAATATTGTAAATGCACAAACAGTAATATCTCCACATTGCAAGGTGCAATTCTGAAATTTTTAGCTTTTTCCTGTTAATCCTAGCATGATAAAGAAGATTCAAAGAGAGTGAGATGCCAGCTCCTTTCATTCAGTCAGTAGCTTCAAACATTTCTGGTATGTGAAAAACATGTTTTTCAATGGCAAAAATCAATGAATATTGTAAATGCACAAACAGTAATATCTCCACATTGCACGGTGCAATTCTGAAATTTTTTGCTTTTTCCTGTTAATCCTAGCATGATAAAGAAGATTCAAAGAGAGTGAGATGCCAGCTCCTTTCATTCAGTCAGTAGCTTCAAACATTTCTGGTATATGAAAAACATGTTTTTCAATGGCAAAAATCAATGAATATTGTAAATGCACAAACAGTAATATCTCCACATTGCAAGGTGCAATTCTGAAATTTTTAGCTTTTTCCTGCTAATCCTAGCATGATAAAGAAGATTCAAAGAGAGTGAGATGCCAGCTCCTTTCATTCAGTCAGTAGCTTCAAACATTTCTGGTATATGAAAAACATGTTTTTCAATGGCAAAAATCAATGAATATTGTAAATGCACAAACAGTAATATCTCCACATTGCAAGGTGCAATTCTGAAATTTTTAGCTTTTTCCTGCTAATCCTAGCATGATAAAGAAGATTCAAAGAGAGTGAGATGCCAGCTCCTTTCATTCAGTCAGTAGCTTCAAACATTTCTGGTATATGAAAAACATGTTTTTCAATGGCAAAAATCAATGAATATTGTAAATGCACAAACAGTAATATCTCCACATTGCACGGTGCAATTCTGAAATTTTTTGCTTTTTCCTGCTAATCCTAGCATGATAAAGAAGATTCAAAGAGAGTGAGATGCCAGCTCCTTTCATTCAGTCAGTAGCTTCAAACATTTCTGGTATATGAAAAACATGTTTTTCAATGGCAAAAATCAATGAATATTGTAAATGCACAAACAGTAATATCTCCACTTTGCAAGGTGCAATTCTGAAATTTTTAGCTTTTTCCTGCTAATCCTAGCATGATAAAGAAGATTCAAAGAGAGTGAGATGCCAGCTCCTTTCATTCAGTCAGTAGCTTCAAACATTTCTGGACGTTTTTCAATGGCAAAAATCAATGAATATTGTAAATGCACAAACAGTAATATCTCCACATTGCACGGTGCAATTCTGAAATTTTTTGCTTTTTCCTGTTAATCCTAGCATGATAAAGAAGATTCAAAGAGAGTGAGATGCCAGCTCCTTTCATTCAGTCAGTAGCTTCAAACATTTCTGGTATATGAAAAACATGTTTTTCAATGGCAAAAATCAATGAATATTGTAAATGCACAAACAGTAATATCTCCACATTGCAAGGTGCAATTCTGAAATTTTTTGCTTTTTCCTGCTAATCCTAGCATGATAAAGAAGATTCAAAGAGAGTGAGATGCCAGCTCCTTTCATTCAGTCAGTAGCTTCAAACATTTCTGGACGTTTTTCAATGGCAAAAATCAATGAATATTGTAAATGCACAAACAGTAATATCTCCACATTGCACGGTGCAATTCTGAAATTTTTAGCTTTTTCCTGTTAATCCTAGCATGATAAAGAAGATTCAAAGAGAGTGAGATGCCAGCTCCTTTCATTCAGTCAGTAGCTTCAAACATTTCTGGTATATGAAAAACATGTTTTTCAATGGCAAAAATCAATGAATATTGTAAATGCACAAACAGTAATATCTCCACATTGCAAGGTGCAATTCTGAAATTTTTTGCTTTTTCCTGCTAATCCTAGCATGATAAAGAAGATTCAAAAAGAGTGAGATGCCAGCTCCTTTCATTCAGTCAGTAGCTTCAAACATTTCTGGTATATGAAAAACATGTTTTTCAATGGCAAAAATCAATGAATATTGTAAATGCACAAACAGTAATATCTCCACATTGCACGGTGCAATTCTGAAATTTTTTGCTTTTTCCTGTTAATCCTAGCATGATAAAGAAGATTCAAAGAGAGTGAGATGCCAGCTCCTTTCATTCAGTCAGTAGCTTCAAACATTTCTGGTATATGAAAAACATGTTTTTCAATGGCAAAAATCAATGAATATTGTAAATGCACAAACAGTAATATCTCCACATTGCACGGTGCAATTCTGAAATTTTTTGCTTTTTCCTGCTAATCCTAGCATGATAAAGAAGATTCAAAGAGAGTGAGATGCCAGCTCCTTTCATTCAGTCAGTAGCTTCAAACATTTCTGGACGTTTTTCAATGGCAAAAATCAATGAATATTGTAAATGCACAAACAGTAATATCTCCACATTGCACGGTGCAATTCTGAAATTTTTTGCTTTTTCCTGTTAATCCTAGCATGATAAAGAAGATTCAAAGAGAGTGAGATGCCAGCTCCTTTCATTCAGTCAGTAGCTTCAAACATTTCTGGTATATGAAAAACATGTTTTTCAATGGCAAAAATCAATGAATATTGTAAATGCACAAACAGTAATATCTCCACATTGCACGGTGCAATTCTGAAATTTTTTGCTTTTTCCTGCTAATCCTAGCATGATAAAGAAGATTCAAAGAGAGTGAGATGCCAGCTCCTTTCATTCAGTCAGTAGCTTCAAACATTTCTGGACGTTTTTCAATGGCAAAAATCAATGAATATTGTAAATGCACAAACAGTAATATCTCCACATTGCACGGTGCAATTCTGACATTTTTTGCTTTTTCCTGCTAATCCTAGCATGATAAAGAAGATTCAAAGAGAGTGAGATGCCAGCTCCTTTCATTCAGTCAGTAGCTTCAAACATTTCTGGACGTTTTTCAATGGCAAAAATCAATGAATATTGTAAATGCACAAACAGTAATATCTCCACATTGCAAGGTGCAATTCTGAAATTTTTTGCTTTTTCCTGCTAATCCTAGCATGATAAAGAAGATTCAAAGAGAGTGAGATGCCAGCTCCTTTCATTCAGTCAGTAGCTTCAAACATTTCTGGTATATGAAAAACATGTTTTTCAATGGCAAAAATCAATGAATATTGTAAATGCACAAACAGTAATATCTCCACATTGCACGGTGCAATTCTGAAATTTTTAGCTTTTTCCTGTTAATCCTAGCATGATAAAGAAGATTCAAAGAGAGTGAGATGCCAGCTCCTTTCATTCAGTCAGTAGCTTCAAACATTTCTGGTATATGAAAAACATGTTTTTCAATGGCAAAAATCAATGAATATTGTAAATGCACAAACAGTAATATCTCCACATTGCACGGTGCAATTCTGAAATTTTTAGCTTTTTCCTGCTAATCCTAGCATGATAAAGAAGATTCAAAGAGAGTGAGATGCCAGCTCCTTTCATTCAGTCAGTAGCTTCAAACATTTCTGGTATATGAAAAACATGTTTTTCAATGGCAAAAATCAATGAATATTGTAAATGCACAAACAGTAATATCTCCACATTGCACGGTGCAATTCTGAAATTTTTTGCTTTTTCCTGTTAATCCTAGCATGATAAAGAAGATTCAAAGAGAGTGAGATGCCAGCTCCTTTCATTCAGTCAGTAGCTTCAAACATTTCTGGTATATGAAAAACATGTTTTTCAATGGCAAAAATCAATGAATATTGTAAATGCACAAACAGTAATATCTCCACATTGCAAGGTGCAATTCTGAAATTTTTAGCTTTTTCCTGTTAATCCTAGCATGATAAAGAAGATTCAAAGAGAGTGAGATGCCAGCTCCTTTCATTCAGTCAGTAGCTTCAAACATTTCTGGACGTTTTTCAATGGCAAAAATCAATGAATATTGTAAATGCACAAACAGTAATATCTCCACATTGCAAGGTGCAATTCTGAAATTTTTTGCTTTTTCCTGCTAATCCTAGCATGATAAAGAAGATTCAAAGAGAGTGAGATGCCAGCTCCTTTCATTCAGTCAGTAGCTTCAAACATTTCTGGTATATGAAAAACATGTTTTTCAATGGCAAAAATCAATGAATATTGTAAATGCACAAACAGTAATATCTCCACATTGCAAGGTGCAATTCTGAAATTTTTTGCTTTTTCCTGCTAATCCTAGCATGATAAAGAAGATTCAAAGAGAGTGAGATGCCAGCTCCTTTCATTCAGTCAGTAGCTTCAAACATTTCTGGTATATGAAAAACATGTTTTTCAATGGCAAAAATCAATGAATATTGTAAATGCACAAACAGTAATATCTCCACATTGCAAGGTGCAATTCTGAAATTTTTTGCTTTTTCCTGCTAATCCTAGCATGATAAAGAAGATTCAAAGAGAGTGAGATGCCAGCTCCTTTCATTCAGTCAGTAGCTTCAAACATTTCTGGTATATGAAAAACATGTTTTTCAATGGCAAAAATCAATGAATATTGTAAATGCACAAACAGTAATATCTCCACATTGCACGGTGCAATTCTGAAATTTTTTGCTTTTTCCTGCTAATCCTAGCATGATAAAGAAGATTCAAAGAGAGTGAGATGCCAGCTCCTTTCATTCAGTCAGTAGCTTCAAACATTTCTGGTATATGAAAAACATGTTTTTCAATGGCAAAAATCAATGAATATTGTAAATGCACAAACAGTAATATCTCCACATTGCACGGTGCAATTCTGAAATTTTTTGCTTTTTCCTGCTAATCCTAGCATGATAAAGAAGATTCAAAGAGAGTGAGATGCCAGCTCCTTTCATTCAGTCAGTAGCTTCAAACATTTCTGGTATATGAAAAACATGTTTTTCAATGGCAAAAATCAATGAATATTGTAAATGCACAAACAGTAATATCTCCACATTGCACGGTGCAATTCTGAAATTTTTTGCTTTTTCCTGCTAATCCTAGCATGATAAAGAAGATTCAAAGAGAGTGAGATGCCAGCTCCTTTCATTCAGTCAGTAGCTTCAAACATTTCTGGTATATGAAAAACATGTTTTTCAATGGCAAAAATCAATGAATATTGTAAATGCACAAACAGTAATATCTCCACATTGCACGGTGCAATTCTGAAATTTTTTGCTTTTTCCTGCTAATCCTAGCATGATAAAGAAGATTCAAAGAGAGTGAGATGCCAGCTCCTTTCATTCAGTCAGTAGCTTCAAACATTTCTGGTATATGAAAAACATGTTTTTCAATGGCAAAAATCAATGAATATTGTAAATGCACAAACAGTAATATCTCCACATTGCAAGGTGCAATTCTGAAATTTTTAGCTTTTTCCTGTTAATCCTAGCATGATAAAGAAGATTCAAAGAGAGTGAGATGCCAGCTCCTTTCATTCAGTCAGTAGCTTCAAACATTTCTGGTATATGAAAAACATGTTTTTCAATGGCAAAAATCAATGAATATTGTAAATGCACAAACAGTAATATCTCCACATTGCAAGGTGCAATTCTGAAATTTTTAGCTTTATCCTGTTAATCCTAGCATGATAAAGAAGATTCAAAGAGAGTGAGATGCCAGCTCCTTTCATTCAGTCAGTAGCTTCAAACATTTCTGGACGTTTTTCAATGGCAAAAATCAATGAATATTGTAAATGCACAAACAGTAATATCTCCACATTGCACGGTGCAATTCTGAAATTTTTAGCTTTTTCCTGTTAATCCTACCATGATAAAGAAGATTCAAAGAGAGTGAGATGCCAGCTCCTTTCATTCAGTCAGTAGCTTCAAACATTTCTGGTATATGAAAAACAGTTTTTCAATGGCAAAAATCAATGAATATTGTAAATGCACAAACAGTAATATCTCCACATTGCAAGGTGCAATTCTGAAATTTTTTGCTTTTTCCTGCTAATCCTAGCATGATAAAGAAGATTCAAAGAGAGTGAGATGCCAGCTCCTTTCATTCAGTCAGTAGCTTCAAACATTTCTGGTATATGAAAAACATGTTTTTCAATGGCAAAAAATCAATGAATATTGTAAATGCACAAACAGTAATATCTCCACATTGCACGGTGCAATTCTGAAATTTTTTGCTTTTTCCTGCTAATCCTAGCATGATAAAGAAGATTCAAAGAGAGTGAGATGCCAGCTCCTTTTCATTCAGTCAGTATCTTCAAACATTTCTGGTTTATGAAAAACATGTTTTTCAATGGCAAAAATCAATGAATATTGTAAATGCACAAACAGTAATATCTCCACATTGCAAGGTGCAATTCTGAAATTTTTTTGCTTTTTCCTGCTAATCCTAGCATGATAAAGAAGATCAAAGAGAGTGAGATGCCCAGCTCCTTTCATTCAGTCAGTAGCTTCAAACATTTCTGGTATATGAAAAACATGTTTTTCAATGGCAAAAATCAATGAATATTGTAAATGCACAAACAGTAATATCTCCACATTGCACGGTGCAATTCTGAAATTTTTAGCTTTTTCCTGCTAATCCTAGCATGATAAAGAAGATTCAAAAGAGAGTGAGATGCTAGCTCCTTTCATTCAGTCAGTAGCCTTCAAACATTTCTGGTATATGAAAAACATGTTTTTCAATGGCAAAAATCAATGAATATTGTAAATGCACAAACAGTAATATCTCCACATTGCAAGGTGCAATTCTGAAATTTTTAGCTTTTTCCTGTTAATCCTAGCATGATAAAGAAGATTCAAAGAGAGTGAGATGCCAGCTCCTTTCATTCAGTCAGTAGCTTCAAACATTTCTGGTATATGAAAAACATGTTTTTCAATGCAAAAATCAATGAATATTGTAAATGCACAAACAGTAATATCTCCACATTGCAAGGTGCAATTCTGAAATTTTTTGCTTTTTCCTGCTAATCCTAGCATGATAAAGAAGATTCAAAGAGAGTGAGATGCCAGCTCCTTTCATTCAGTCAGTAGCTTCAAACATTTCTGGTATATGAAAAACATGTTTTTCAATGGCAAAAATCAATGAATATTGTAAATGCACAAACAGTAATATCTCCACATTGCACGGGTGCAATTCTGAAATTTTTTGCTTTTTCCTGCTAATCCTAGCATGATAAAGAAGATTCAAAGAGAGTGAGATGCCAGCTCCTTTCATTCAGTCAGTAGCTTCAAACATTTCTGGTATATGAAAAACATGTTTTTCAATGGCAAAAATCAATGAATATTGTAAATGCACAAACAGTAATATCTCCACATTGCACGGTGCAATTCTGAAATTTTTAGCTTTTTCCTGCTAATTCCTAGCATGATAAAGAAGATTCAAAGAGAGTGAGATGCCAGCTCCTTTCATTCAGTCAGTAGCTTCAAACATTTCTGGTATATGAAAAACATGTTTTTCAATGGCAAAAATCAATGAATATTGTAAATGCACAAACAGTAATATCTCCACATTGCACGGTGCAATTCTGAAATTTTTTGCTTTTTCCTGCTAATCCTAGCATGATAAAGAAGATTCAAAGAGAGTGAGATGCCAGCTCCTTTCATTCAGTCAGTAGCTTCAAACATTTCTGGTATATGAAAAACATGTTTTTCAATGGCAAAATCAATGAATATTGTAAATGCACAAACAGTAATATCTCCACATTGCACGGTGCAATTCTGAAATTTTTTGCTTTTTCCTGCTAATCCTAGCATGATAAAGAAGATTCAAAGAGAGTGAGATGCCAGCTCCTTTCATTCAGTCAGTAGCTTCAAACATTTCTGGTATATGAAAAACATGTTTTTCAATGGCAAAAATCAATGAATATTGTAAATGCACAAACAGTAATATCTCCACATTGCAAGTGCAATTCTGAAATTTTTAGCTTTTTCCTGTTAATCCTAGCATGATAAAGAAGATTCAAAGAGATTGAGATGCCAGCTCCTTTCATTCAGTCAGTAGCTTCAAACATTTCTGGACGTTTTTCAATGGCAAAAATCAATGAATTATTGTAAATGCACAAACAGTAATATCTCCACATTGCACGGTGCAATTCTGAAATTTTTTGCTTTTTCCTGTTAATCCTAGCATGATAAAGAAGATTCAAAGAGAGTGAGATGCCAGCTCCTTTCATTCAGTCAGTAGCTTCAAACATTTCTGGTATATGAAAAACATGTTTTTCAATGGCAAAAATCAATGAATATTGTAAATGCACAAACAGTAATATCTCCACATTGCAAGGTGCAATTCTGAAATTTTTTGCTTTTTTCCTGCTAATCCTAGCATGATAAAGGAAGATTCAAAGAGAGTGAGATGCCAGCTCCTTTCATTCAGTCAGTAGCTTCAAACATTTCTGGACGTTTTTCAATGGCAAAAATCAATGAATATTGTAAATGCACAAACAGTAATATCTCCACATTGCACGGTGCAATTCTGAAATTTTTAGCTTTTCCTGTTAATCCTAGCATGATTAAGAAGATTCAAAGAGAGTGAGATGCCAGCTCCTTTCATTCAGTCAGTAGCTTCAAACATTTCTGGTATATGAAAAACATGTTTTTCAATGGCAAAAATCAATGAATATTGTAAATGCACAAACAGTAATATCTCCACATTGCAAGGTGCAATTCTGAAATTTTTTTGCTTTTTCCTGCTAATCCTAGCATGATAAAGAAGATTCAAAGAGAGTGAGATGCCAGCTCCTTTCATTCAGTCAGTAGCTTCAAACATTTCTGGTATATGAAAAAACATGTTTTTCAATGGCAAAAATCAATGAATATTGTAAATGCACAAACAGTAATATCTCACATTGCACGGTGCAATTCTGAAATTTTTTGCTTTTTCCTGTTAATCCTAGCATGATAAAGAAGATTCAAAGAGAGTGAGATGCCAGCTCCTTCATTCAGTCAGTAGCTTCAAACATTTCTGGTATATGAAAAACATGTTTTTCAATGGCAAAAATCAATGAATATTGTAAATGCACAAACAGTAATAATCTCCACATTGCAAGGTGCAATTCTGAAATTTTTTGCTTTTTCCTGCTAATCCTAGCATGATAAAGAAGATTCAAAGAGAGTGAGATGCCAGCTCCTTTCATTCAGTCAGTAGCTTCAAACATTTCTGGTATATGAAAAACATGTTTTCAATGGCAAAAATCAATGAATATTGTAAATGCACAAACAGTAATATCTCCACATTGCACGGTGCAATTCTGCAATTTTTTGCTTTTTCCTGCTAATCCTAGCATGATAAAGAAGATTCAAAGAGAGTGAGATGCCAGCTCCTTTCATTCAGTCAGTAGCTTCAAACATTTCTGGTATATGAAAAACATGTTTTTCAATGGCAAAAATCAATGAATATTGTAAATGCACAAACAGTAATATCTCCACATTGCACGGTGCAATTCTGAAATTTTTAGCTTTTTCCTGCTAATCCTAGCATGATAAAGAAGATTCAAAGAGAGTGAGATGCCAGCTCCTTTCATTCAGTCAGTAGCTTCAAACATTTCTGGTATATGAAAAACATGTTTTTCAATGGCAAAAATCAATGAATATTGTAAATGCACAAACAGTAATATCTCCACATTGCACGGTGCAATTCTGAAATTTTTTGCTTTTTCCTGCTAATCCTAGCATGATAAAGAAGATTCAAAGAGAGTGAGATGCCAGCTCCTTTCATTCAGTCAGTAGCTTCAAACATTTCTGGTATATGAAAAACATGTTTTTCAATGGCAAAAATCAATGAATATTGTAAATGCACAAACAGTAATATCTCCACATTGCACGGTGCAATTCTGAAATTTTTTGCTTTTTCCTGCTAATCCTAGCATGATAAAGAAGATTCAAAGAGAGTGAGATGCCAGCTCCTTTCATTCAGTCAGTAGCTTCAAACATTTCTGGTATATGAAAAACATGTTTTTCAATGGCAAAAATCAATGAATATTGTAAATGCACAAACAGTAATATCTCCACATTGCAAGGTGCAATTCTGAAATTTTTAGCTTTTTTCCTGTTAATCCTAGCATGATAAAGAAGATTCAAAGAGAGTGAGATGCCAGCTCCTTTCATTCAGTCAGTAGCTTCAAACATTTCTGGTATATGAAAAACATGTTTTTCAATGGCAAAAATCAATGAATATTGTAAATGCACAAACAGTAATATCTCCACATTGCAAGGTGCAATTCTGAAATTTTTAGCTTTTTCCTGTTAATCCTAGCATGATAAAGAAGATTCAAAGAGAGTGAGATGCCAGCTCCTTTCATTCAGTCAGTAGCTTCAAACATTTCTGGACGTTTTTCAATGGCAAAAATCAATGAATATTGTAAATGCACAAACAGTAATATCTCCACATTGCACGGTGCAATTCTGAAATTTTTTGCTTTTTCCTGTTAATCCTAGCATGATAAAGAAGATTCAAAGAGAGTGAGATGCCAGCTCCTTCATTCAGTCAGTAGCTTCAAACATTTCTGGTATATGAAAAACATGTTTTTCAATGGCAAAAATCAATGAATATTGTAAATGCACAAACAGTAATATCTCCACATTGCAAGGTGCAATTCTGAAATTTTTGCTTTTTCCTGCTAATCCTAGCATGATAAAGAAGATTCAAAGAGAGTGAGATGCCAGCTCCTTTCATTCAGTCAGTAGCTTCAAACATTTCTGGTATATGAAAAACATGTTTTTCAATGGCAAAAATCAATGAATATTGTAAATGCACAAACAGTAATATCTCCACATTGCACGGTGCAATTCTGAAATTTTTTGCTTTTTCCTGCTAATCCTAGCATGATAAAGAAGATTCAAAGAGAGTGAGATGCCAGCTCCTTTCATTCAGTCAGTAGCTTCAAACATTTCTGGTATATGAAAAACATGTTTTTCAATGGCAAAAATCAATGAATATTGTAAATGCACAAACAGTAATATCTCCACATTGCACGGTGCAATTCTGAAATTTTTAGCTTTTTCCTGTTAATCCT